>NC_134353.1:96950853-97250853 GCF_048569485.1 Anomaloglossus baeobatrachus | reverse complement strand
CCCTTGTGTTAGTATGTAAATAATAGGTAATAAAGGCTGCTGTGGCCAATTTTAAACCAAGTCACATGCAGTTCGTGTATTATTTACAGATGGTATTGGTGGGTAACACACATACAGCACGACTGGAGAATCCTTCCTCAATGGTCATGAAATCGCCATAGACACATTGGTATTAAATGGAGCCCTAGGCAAAGGGAAAGCTTTCAAACTCCACTAATTTTTTTCTAGACTCTCAATGTATACCATAGAATCAATGATAGGGGTGCATAAGTTCCAGTTTTACCCAAGGATCTGTGCCTTAAGTGGCTGTAATCCCCTGCTGCCACAAATAAATAAGAGTATTCCAGTGGTATATAGGACAGCAGAAATGTGTCATGGTATGTCATAATAATTGCACACTATTGTAGGGATGCTAAGCAGAGGTATCACACTTCCATGGAGAGGTGTCACTTGGCATGTCAGCTCCTGTGCAAAATCTGTATCATGCCCCTACCTTCTATGGGACATTTAGAGTACTAGTGTCATCCTATTTGGACCCTTCAAGCAAAAGTGCTTGGGTGAAACTGCTACCCCTATTTCCGTGAAAATAAGACAAATCTTAAAAATAAGCCCAAGCATGATTTTTGAGGATGCTCGAAATATAAGCCCTACTCCATTTAAGGGGCCATGGTGGAGCTTCTGCAAGGGCCTATATAGAAGTTAACAAGTATGGTCAATCAGTAAGTTTGTATTACATTTATTATACTAATTATTGCAACTGCTAAAAGCAGCAGATTTTGATTTAGTATGATCATGCGGAGCCCTCCGTTCTATGTACACAACTTTCTATGAACTTTCATACACTGCTGCTTAAAGAGGCAGAAATTATAATCAGAAGGCAAAAAGAGGGTACCGTTAGGCTATGTGCCCAAGGGGACAGTGTCCTGCGGATATATCCGCAGGACATTCTGCAGGAGCTCCCAGGAAACCGCACCACAACTTTTGTCGGTTTCCATGCTGCGGAATGTCCTGCAGATATGGTGCAGGCATTCTGCATTGAGGATACAGTACCATGGCATCGGCACTGCATCCTCAATGCAGAACAAGTGCTGCAGTGATCGGGAGTTCATACTTACCTCCATCATGCAGCACCTCGCTTTCCGGCGGCCGTGTCACTCTGTCATCGTCTGCTGCACTGTGCAGGAGAAGGTGGGCGGGCCTGAACTAGCTCCGGTTGTCACATGACCAGAGCTTGTGCAGGCCCCGCCCACCTCTTCCTTCCTGTACCTGGATCTACCGCGCTGCTGTACACCGGATGGAGAAAGTGACTCGGGTGTCTGCTATCAAGGCAGGTAAGTATATGGGACCCTGCGGAGAAATCCGCAGGAATAATTGACATGCTGCTGATTTTTCCGCAGGGAAATCCGCATTATTTCCTCTGCGGAAAAATCTGCAGCGTGGGCACAGCAGTTCACAAATGCCATAGAAATGGCTGGGGAGTAGCTGTGCTGCAGATTTTTGAAAAATCCACGGAATTTCCGCGAAAAATCCGCGGCAAATTCCGCGCATTTTCCGCAGCGTGGGCACATAGCCTTAAACCTTTTTGATACCAGCAGATGACGTAGGTAGTTTTATAGCCTAGGCAATGCCCTAATCGAGAAAGGCATACAAGCTAGCTCTCCTCTACAATAACAAAATTTCCTAGAGCCTTATATTGGGATTCCCAGCCTATAAGTCAATGTTCACCCCTTAATGGGCCTTGCAAACTGGAGTCATCTTTAAAGCAGAAACAGAGACTCCCACCTGCAGACATCTGTGTTGTAGAGTACAGGCCACTTTACACACAGAGATAAATCAGTGGCAGATCTGTGGTTGCAGTGAAATTGTGGACAATCAGTGCCAGGTTTGTGGCTGTGTACAAATGGAACAATATGTCCATGATTTCACTGCAACCACAGATCTGCCAAAGATTTATCTCTGTGTGTAAAGTGGCCTTACTGGTTGGGAATGGTAAGTCTTTGAAGGAAGGCCTAGACGTCTAAGGGGTATTGTTTTCTCCATATGGAAACCGCCAGTTGGGGAGAAAATGACTTTCTCACTGCCGTTTCATTGATACCCAGTGATGTTGGAAGTTTCTAATTTTTTCCATAATTGCCAACCTTTTATCAAATAAGATCTGCTCAAGAAAGCGGATTATGATGAGGTACTTTAGTGTATTGGAAAAAAAAGGAAGTTCTGACACAGCTCACCCTTTAGGCATCATGAAGAACAAATAGAAATCAGCAAAAGAGACCTCTAACAATGTATAGAGACTCATGGACCAGCGATTGTATGCTAAGGCTGCAGTATACAAAGGATACAAAGGATGGAGTGCACCACACAAAAAGAGATTCGGTAAAAATCCAAAACTTATAGTCAGATTAACAATTCTCCATATAGGCTTTACAGTTCTCAGTGGTAGTGAGAACTTTAGCCTACGGGAACACTGACTTACTCATCACCCTGGCCGGGTCGTGTCCTCCCCCCACTACCCCGGCCATCCATCTATGCTGCTGCCTCCTTCCCCTCCCAGGGCCTGTGCATGACGCCCAGGTCACCCGGGAGTGTGCTTAGGGCGCGCGCACATCGGCCTTCCTCTTAAAGGGACGTCACGCCATTTCCCAGAAATGACTGACCGGCACTATGTATTTAAGGCACGCTCCCATTAGGGGAGGTGGCTGCACAACACCTTTATTTAGTCAGTGTCCTGTCTGTCTAGCTAGTTGTCAGGTCTCGTTATCCCTGTGTCTGTCACCTGTACCCGAGTCTGCTTTCCCATACCCATCTCTCCCTGCTGTGCTCACCATATCTGTCCACACTCGTCTGCCTATCTGCCCCAGCCATCCCGCCTGTACCTGCCTGCGCCTATGCCTCTACCTGAGCCTGTCTTCTGTCCTGGGGGTCAGCTGCCACAGTCCCGGTCACTGCCTCGGGAGCGGTACCTGACGTCCACCTCGCGGTAGGCACTTAGTTAAGCCCCTCCCACTAAAGGGTAAGCCCAGGCCCCACCTGTAGTCCAGTGGGTCCACTAACCTCGCTTGCTGCCTATACACTGGCCACAAGCGTTACATGAACATTTTGGGTGAACATTTCCTTAGCCATGAAAGGTGTCCACTTACTGCTGCTGACTAAAGGTGTTCTTACCGAAAACTCATCGACCTACTGCTGCTGCATTCATTCCTGGATTTTACCTATTGTATTCTGGAAATATTAGACAATTACAATTGTGCAAGTTCAACATAACCCACCATTCCCTGACCCTGATCAATTCTGTCGTGGCGATATTTTTTTACCATCTGATACTAAAGATAAACTTGATTATAATTTTAGCTTCCATGTGATTTAATCCTGGATATTATCTACCTTCAGAGTGTACAGAAAATCCCTCTTAAAAGACTGTGGACACTCACTAAAGCCTTCTTATCTCTCCACGAAGCCCTTCGTTTTGAAGTTGTGTTTTTAGATGTAAGCAGTAGAATTGTGCTATCCACAGGTGTGGAGATGAACACAACGTACATGGGTTCAGGCTGCTCGAAGGAGAAAAATTGCAACCGCTCAGTTAAACACTGATGCACTGTTGTGTTGAGAAGAACATAAATAAGTCAAATGGAAAAGAAAGTGTTATACTATTTTGCTGTAAAAATCAATCAAGATTGCAAGAGTCTCATTGGAAACTATAGTTGTCCCTATTTCCTATCACAAACCCACATTGCCGGCTGTAGAGAATGTGTCTCTCCATGGGGAATGAAATGGATTGCTGATAGCAACAGACAAGTCTGTCACTTCTGTCCCAGTGGAGGCATTTCATGCTCGCGGTCCCTTTTCAACAAAGCTTTCCTAATATACATAGCTGTGAGCTGTAGCTTCTTTGCTGCTTGTGATATGTTTTTTCCACATATTTACTAGGAAAGTATTAATCTACAATAAAAACTAAAATAAAATATGAATCAATAATACCATCAACTTACACTAGTCAACGATTATGACCAAACTAAATTATTACCTGTAAACCCATCGGCGATTTTTTATTTTTCATTTTTTCCTCCCCTTTGTCCAAGAGCCATAACTTTTTTATTTTTCCATCAATATTGCCTTATAAGAGGGCTTGTTTTTTGCAGGACGAGTTGTACTTTTGAATAAAACCATTCGCTTTACAAAATACTGTACAGAAAAATGTAAAAATAATTCCAAGAGCGGTGAAATTGCAAAAAAAGTGCAATTGCACGATTGTTTTTGGGGTGTTTTATTTACCATGTTCACTATATGGTAAAACTGATTTGTCCTTATGATGCCTCACGTCAGTATGAGTTCGTAAATACCACACTTGTATACTTTTGCTTTTATCTAGAAGATTAGAAAAAAAAATCAGACTTTTGTCAACTTTTGCCATTTCCCAATACCCATAGTGTTCTCAATTTTCAGGATCTGGGGCTCAGTGATAGCTTATGTTTTGCCTCTTGAGCTGGACTTTTTAATTATACCATTTTTGCATAGATACAACATTCTGATTGCCTGTTACTGCATATTAATGCAATGTTGCAGCGACCAAAAAACTTAATTTTGGCATTTGGAATTGTTTTCTCACCACATCGTGTACTGATCAGATTAATTGATTTTATATTTTGATAGATGGGGGATTTCTTAACTCAGCAATACCAAATATGTGTATATTTAAAAAAAAAAAAAATAGTTTTATTTTCAATGGGGCAAAAGGGGGGTGATTTGAACTTTTAGTTTTAATTAATCTTTTCAAATTTTTTAAAACTTTTTTTTTTTACTTTTATTATTGCTTTTACTATTCCCCCCTTGGGGACTTTATCACTGCACAGTCCGTTCGCTCATCACAGTCCGATCATTTCTGTGAGAGTCGGCATTCTGTGGGCTCTCACAGGATGTACGTCATGGTCATGTCATGGGTCATCAGCTGACCCAGTGCTACCATGACATCACATTCATATCCCATGATCACGTCATGGGGCCGCCAATGGCTGCGGGGAACAGCGCAATCCCTGCCTCGGCTATTTAAATTTCGCAGTCAGATTTTGACAGCACGCTATATGTGGTAAGCAGGCGTGAGTGGACCTCTAATCCACCTGCGCCTGCTATCTGCACACGTCTGTTGTTTGGACTCACCGCTGTAGCCTGCGATTACCGGGGACACGACCTAGGACATTGTATATATATATATATATATATATATATATATACACACATATATACACATATATATATATATATAAACACAGTAAATCCAAGGTTGTGAAGCCGTTAAACTGTAATGACATCATTACCCCTTACCATGGAGTAGTTAAGAGTGCTATAACCCACTTTCTACAAAATACATTATCATCTCCTTTTGCCAAGGATGTATAGGTACGCAATAATATTTCTCAAAAGACAGAAAGAAAAAATGTATTCCATATTTTAGAAGAGTGTTTGGAGACAGGGACGTATTAAGTAACCAAACACTTTGAATGAGGTCTTGCTTTGCCATGACCACATAGGCCCTATAGTAGAGGAGATGGGTCCTGATGGGTACACCCAAAGATGGAGCTGTAACTTAAACAATATTAGGCTATGTTCACACACTGCGTTTTTTACCTGCGTTTTTGGTCCGTTTTTGCTGCAGAAATTTCTTGAGAAATTCTTGTAATCTTTCTGCAGACATTCCCCAGCAAAAGCTATGGGGAAAAAAATTAGCTGTGCACACACTGCGTTTTTTTCTTAAGAAAATTCTTGCAGTAAATTTTCTTAAGAAAAAGAATGAGCATGTCACTTCTTTTCTGCAGCTAACTGCGTTATTTCACTCCATTGACTGTAATGTAATCATGAATTAGCGCAGGTATAACGCAGGTAGCAAGTGATGTGCGCTATTCCTGCGTTATACCTGCGTTATACCTGCGTTATTCCCGCGTTATTTCGCGTTTTCAAGACATAGTGTACTTCCCTGCACTGCGTTTTGCAGGGAAGTGATGTCACTAGGACAGGAAGAGGAAGGAGAAGAGAAAAAAAAAAAGCGTTGGCTCCGCTGTATTTTTACCTTCCAGCCGGGTAAACACACAGCGGCGGCCCAGAATTCTCAGGCTGGGGAGAGCGAGGGACAGGGTTAATGCCCCCTCCCCCTCCCGCAGCCGAGAATATCAGCCGCAGCTGCCCCGGGACTGTCGCATCCATTATGCGGCAGTCCCGGCGTGTTACCGGCTCCTCCAGATGCCGTGATGCTGGGGCAATCCAGGTAATATGGAGTTAACGGCAACTAATAGCTGCCGCTAAGTACAAGATTAGTGATGGCAGCGTCTATGACAAGCCGTCACTAATCTGAAAGTGAAAGTAAAGAAACACACACCGAAAAATCCTTTATTTTGAATAAAAGACAAAAAGCCCCTCTTTCTCCAGTGTATTAACCCCTCCCAGACACAGCTCCGACGTAATCCACAGCGATGTCCCCCGGCGCTTCCAGCTCTGCTCCAGCCGCGTGTGACAGTTCTCCACGGGTCAGTGAGCGAGTGCTGAATACAGCTCCTGAGCGTGGCTGCGGGGAACTACAGGACATTTCTCACGGCCGGTGATGTGAACACACTACCGGCCATGAGAAGTGCACTGTGTGGGGGGAAACATGATAAATAAAGCTGGAATATCTATCCCTCTATTATCTACAAATGTATCTATCCCTCTATTATCTATCTATCCCTCTATTTATCTATCTATCTATCTCTCTATTATCTATCTATCCCTCTATCTATCTATCCATCTATTATTTATCTATCTATCTATCTATCTATACCCTAAATATCTATTATCTATCTATCCCTCTATCTATCCCTCTATTTATCTATCTATCCCTCAATCTATCCCTCTATCTATCCCTTTATCTATCCCTCTATTATCTATCTATCTATCTATCTATCTATCTATCTATCTATCTATCTATCTATCCCTCTATTATCCTATCTATCTATCCATCCTTCTATCTATCTATCTATCCATCCCTCTATCTATCCATCTATTATTTATCTATCTATCTATCTATCCATCTATCCATCCCTCTATCTATCCATCCATCTATCTATTATTTATCTATCTATACCCTAAATATCTATTATCTATCTATCTATTCCTCTATCTATATTATCTATCTATCTATACCCCTAAATATCTATCTATTATCTATCTATATCTATCTATTATCTATCTTTCCATATCATCTGTCTATCTTTCTATATTGAATGTGAAAATGAATAAGGGTATTTTTCCACCCCCATTGACACCTATAGTGGCCAGTACAGGTTCCCTAACCAGCAATCTTAGTGACTGGTTGGATAATATCCTCCAACCACTTATGAAACGTTCAACAGGCTATATCAGGGATACCAAAAGTTTATTACAAAATCTGGATAAAATGAACTGGACCACAGATTCATTTTGGATAACCAGTGATGTGATCTCACTATACCCCTGTATTCCTCACGATAAGGCTCTACAAGCCCTTTTCTTTCACTTGGAAAAGTACAGCTCTTTAGAGGACTATTTTAAAGAATATATTCTTATGGTCACTGGCTTCCTTTTGAGACATAATCACTTCCAATTCAATGGCATTTACTACCTTCAGATTTCTGGTTGCCCAATGGGTGCCAGTTTTTCATGTGCCCTGGCCAATATCTATATGGCATACTGGGAGGAACAATATGTTTATATTGATACCAACCCCTTTTTGCATCAAATCTCCTGGTATGCCAGATATATTGACGACCAGTTATTGATATGTAACACTCATGACCAGGGCACACCTCACGAATTTGTAGATTCTCTTAGCTTATATTTTAACAACAATAGTCTAAATTTAAAATTTACGGTGAACGTTCACATACATCAAGCACCCTTTCTAGATATCCAGTTATTCGGTAACCACTCTACTCTTTATAGGAAGCCTATTAGTGGTATTACATCCCTCCACGCAAAAAGTTGCCATATGCCCCACACATTACATAACCTTCCTGTGGGGGAACTCCTGCGTGCAAAAAGATTATGTTCCTCCAAACAGTCATATCTCAAAGAAGCTTCTCATATAAAACATAGATTAAAAACCAGAGGTTACTCCAATCGGATGATTAATAGAGCATCGTCCATTGCAGGCAATAAGACTCGCTCCAGTTTATTACAGGATCTTGACAAACCTACCAAATATATGGAAAAAAACACCTTTTCCACTCCATAAAGTGTGGATTTCTTCCACATAAAAGAGACAGTCCTGCGTTTTCTCCCTCTTCTCCAACAAGATGTGGTATTGAATTCTATTCTCTCACATGGAGTTAACATTGTAGCAAAGAGAGCATGTACAGTTGGTAATATGATTGCACCAACCGCTTACACAGTCCGTAATCCTAAAAAAACATGGCTTAGTGTTTCAGGCTCCTATAAGTGTAATTCTAGCCGTTGCAGTCTGTGCAAGTTTATGCACACTACCAAAATCATCACCAATGCTAATAATACATGCTATAAAATTAAATCGTTCATCAATTGTTCTACTACCCATGTAGTGTATAAAGCCACATGTACTACTTGTAACAAGAATTATATCGGATGTACATCTAGACCCCTGAGAACTAGGATATCAGAGCATATTAGGATAACGCATAATTTAGAATCAACTACTTCCAGGGGCATAACTACCACGGTCGCAGCGGTCGCCACTGCGACCGGGCCCGGGAGGTTAGGGGCCCGCCCTGAAGATAAACAGCTGATCGTGTCAGGGAGGGAGAGCTGCATTACTTAACTTACTTGTAACTATACTATACGATCTCTTTTACAAGTGGCCGGCTCCACCCCCTCCAGCCTCTTTACCTGTTACCTCGGGCTGACTGCCTGCCGCGTCATCTACTCTTTACAGCCAGGGTATGGAGACAGTGACTGGCTGCTGTTTGTGACTGTGGATGCATGTCGGGCCGGCAGTGCAGGAAATGAAGATTCAGGTCAGGACTGGAGGCTGCAGACAGTGGCCGACACAGTTACAAAGTTTGTGACTTGTTTGTGAGGCTCAGCTTCTGCTGCCTCCCTCTCCCATTAGCTCTGTAGTAATGGGCAGCCATGTGCTGGGCAGGGTCAACAGTAACTATAATGCAGAAAAGTGCATCTGGCCCTTTTTGCATTATATCTTTATTATAACATGTAAAGATTCACCAAGCTGCCAGTGCTTGGAACACTAGAATCTGGGGGGATGGGGGATAAGGGACTGAGGCTGATCTATGAGTTGGTGGGGGTCACAACCCACAGAATCAGTGCCATACAATGAGTGTGAGCAGTGGGGGACGCATTTGGAGCAGTTTGTTGAAGGCAGCCAGGTCCTTTGCACTATATAAGGCTGAACGGAGCCAGGGCAGAGCCATGGGCGTAGTGACCCATGACTCACCTTTGCAGGGCAGCAAGGGGTTAATGTTTTTCTGTAGAAAGAGCGGGCTTTTGCGGGGTCAAGAGTTTAGGGGGGGTGGATCTATAGGGCCAGGGGAGGGGACAGGGTGGGGGCTGTATATATGTCCAGGGAGAAAGGGGGGGGGGCACTACTTCGGCGCGAGGTACCATTAGAGAAGGTCCCCGTGTCACCTCACCTTGTCTCCCCCTGATCTGATGGCATCGGCTGCAGGACTCCTGGAGCAGCTTCGGGCTGCTGCCGGCGGCGCAGATGGAGCAGCGATCAGGACAGCGTTGAGGGAGATCCTGGGAGGTCCGGATGCGGTGTCTGAAGCTGACCCCCCACCGCTCCGGAGTGGGCGCAGGACGAGGGCACCGGAGAGGTTCTTGCCTGATGCTGCTCCTGGTCCTCAGCGGCGCCGTAGGAGCCCCTCCGGGGACCCTCCTCACCACAAGAATCCACCTGCAGCAGCTGGCAGGAGCAGGCGAGGGAGGAATCCTGCTCGGCGTTCAGGACCTGCGGCGGTGGGCGGTCCCTCCAGGGGTCATGTGACCGGCTCAGCTGCCTCTACTGCTTTGAGCTACACCAAAATGGCGGCGGTCCTCCCTGGCGATGCTCCTGTCGGGGGGACTGCTAGACAGCATGGAGATGGAGTTTCTGCGGGGCCTCCGGGGCCGGGAGTGTGGAATACGACTCTGCAAGGAACATCACCGGCCGAACCCAGGATGGATGCAGCTTCCAGGATGACAGCGCGCGCTGGGTTCGAGGATCCTGCCAGGAGTGGGGCATCGCAGCTGCGGAGATCATCGCCAGAGAGGAGGTCGCGGTCCAGGTTCCGCTCCCCTTCGACGCGGAGGAGCGGATCGCCATCAGGGAGGTCAGCGACGGGGAGAAATTCGCCCGCACGGCAGGGGCCTGCGCCATCCCGGTCGAGGTCGCGATCCAGGAGGAGGTCGCCTTCACGGTCGGCATCTGAGGGGAGTCATCCTGCATCTCATTATCCGGTTCGCTCCCGGGTCATCCGACCAAGGTCGAGCGCGGCGGGTTCCCAGGTCCCCCCTGGTCGAGCTGCCGAAGACGTTTCCGTGCTGGTCCATTCTGGAGGAGAGCGTCGTCTGGAGTCAGGATTTTCGGCTGGTGGGTCTCATGTACCGACGCAGCTTGGTGAGTACTCCTCTATGTTGTGTGCGTCCTCACCTAGTTTAGTTTCCCCGGGAGTGAGCAGGGGCCAGGCGCAGGGCGTCATAGGGGGTCTGGGGGTCGCGGGGCCGAGCGCGGCGGGGTTTGATGTCGGTAGTCTGACCAATGTTTTGAAGGGTGTGCGTGATTTGTTGGCGCAGTTGGATAGGACGAGTCAGGGGGCGTCCGGGTCTCCTGTCCCAGCGTGGGTGCCGGATTCTGGGGCGGCAGCATCGGCCGTGGTTGTGGTACCGACGGGAAGCGAGGTGGTTGCTGGGGATAGTGTGGCGGATCCCGGGCAAAAGGAGAAGGAGAAGGATAAGGAGGGAGATAGGATTATTTTGGATGATAGGGCCAGAGGGGAGGTGTACGTTTGTTTTGAGGGCCCCCTGGGGGCGCATTTAAAGAAGGAAGTGAAGGAAAAGATTTGGAAGGATGAATACGTGGAAATTTTTTCCCTCCTTCCTTTGGAGAAGTTTAATTTGGATAAGAAAAAGAAGGATGATAGCAAGAAGGAGGAGGAAGAAAAGCGGAGGTGGCGGCTGATCCCTCAAACGTTTGTTAACTGGTTGCAGGCTTTTGCGATCCTAGCTAGCGTCATTGGCGAAAAGGCGCCGGATAATTGTTCTGGGCTATTCTGCTACATGGATGCTATAGCGGAAGCTCATAGGATTTATGGTGGGCAGACATGGTTGCGGTACGATGAACAATTTAGGCAGCGGAAAGCCGTGCGACCCAGTATCCGTTGGGATCAGAAGGATATTGGTTTATGGTTAAAAGTCATGGCTCCGGCTCGTTATGGTCAGCCCTTTCACGGGGGGGCCGGGTCGGCCGGCCACACTACTGCTGGGGGTGCGGGGACCCAGGCAGGGGGTGTTGGAGCAAAGGCAGGTGTGTGCTGGCAGTTTAACGACAGCCAGTGCAAGTTTGGAAACTCCTGCAAGTTTAAGCATCAGTGCTCAGGTTGTGGAGGGTCCTCCCATGGAGCAGCTCGTTGCTTTAAGAAGGGTAGGCCCAAGGCAGGGGGAGATTTGGGAAAAGGGGGTGAGCCCGGTGAGGCTTCACGAGATGGCCCCTTATCTAGATAGATACCCCAAGCGGGATAAGGCGGTATTGTTGGAGGATGGTTTTCGTGTTGGTTTCAGGACCCCCCCCCCTCCTCATGTTGTTCCGTTTCAGTTAAAGAATTTGTTGTCGGCGCGGCGACACCCAGAGGTTGTGGCTAAAAAGCTTTTTGGGGAGGTTGCTTGTGGGCGGATGGCGGGTCCGTTTGCATCCCCCCCCATCCCCAATTTGGTAGTATCTCCGTTAGGGGTCGTCCCAAAGAAGGAGCCGAACAAATTTCGGCTCATTCAGCATTTGTCGTTCCCCAAGGGTTTGTCGGTGAATGATGGTATTGACCCAGACCTCTGTGCGGTGGTTTATACCTCGTTTGACGCAGCCGTCAGCTGGGTTCGGAAATGTGGTCGGGGAGCATTGTTAGCGAAGACGGACATCGAGTCGGCATTCCGCTTGCTGCCGGTGCATCCTGAGAGTATGCGACTGTTGGGTTGTTTTTGGGACGGTTCCTATTTTGTTGATCGTTGCTTACCAATGGGGTGTTCCATTTCTTGCGCTTATTTTGAAGCGTTTAGTTCCTTTTTAGAATGGGCAGTGTGTGATGTGGCGCAGCTCTCGTCGGCGATCCATTATCTTGACGATTTTTTGTTTATCGGCCCCGCTGGGTCGGCAGTGTGTCAGACGTTGTTGGGGACTATGGAGTGGTTGTCTGGCCGGTTCGGGGTCCCCTTGGCTCAGGATAAGACGGAAGGCCCGTGTACTTGTCTGAATTTTTTGGGTATCACTATTGATACTGTGTTGATGGAGTGCAGGCTGCCTGAAGAAAAGATCTCAGCTTTGCGGGCAGAGGTGGGATCGGCTGCGCGTCTTAGAAAAATCCAGTTGAGGGACCTCCAGTCTTTGTTGGGTAAGCTTAATTTTGCTTGCCGCATCATGCCCATGGGCCGCGTTTTCTCAAGAAGGTTGGCGTCGGCGACCGCTGGAGTGCGCTCCCCAAGGCATTACATAAGGTTGACTCGGGACCTTAGGGAGGATTTGGCGCTATGGGGCAGTTTTTTAGAGAAGTACAATGGCCGGTCGCTAATGATTGCGGAAGTCTTAGATGATTTTGATTGTGAGCTCTTCACCGATGCCGCGGGGGGTAAGGGCTTTGGAGCTTACTTCGGCGGCAGATGGTGCGTGGGAGAGTGGCCCGCGGCTTGGCATGAAGCAGGGTTTACACGGAATTTGACTTTGTTGGAGTTTTTTCCAATTGTGGTGGCGGTGTCCGTTTGGGGAGAGCATTTCAGCAACAGAAAAATTCGTTTTCACTGTGACAATATGTCAGTAGTCATGGCAATTAATAACCTGTCGGGCGCGTCTCCTCCGGTGGTCCGCTTGTTGCGGTACTTTGTGTTGCGGTGCCTTTGTCTTAATGCGTGGGTTGTGGCAGTGCATGTACCGGGGGTTGAGAACGCCATTGCTGATTCCCTTTCTCGCTTGCAGTGGGATCGTTTTTGGAGCCTGGCACCGGAAGCGGAGTCCGCTGGCAGCATCTGGCCGGCGGAGCTCTTGGAATTGGTGTTCGAGAGGCGAGTTCGTTGATCAGAGCATCATTGGCCCCTGGCACGTGGGCTGCGTATGAAGCAGCTTGGATGGAATGGACAAATTGGAGGCAGGAATTTGGGGCGGGGGAGTCTGCCGAGGATTCTGTAGGCGCTTTGCTTTGTTGGATGTGCCGGATGGCTTCCGGTAAGTGGTCTTTTTCCAGGGTTAATCGGTTTATGGCAGGGGTTGCGTTTGGTTGTAAATTGCGGGGGATGGTTGACATAACAAAGAATTTTTTGGTTCGACAAGCTGTGAGGGGCTTGAGGAAGGGGCTTCATAGACTGGACAGTCGGAGGCCGGTGTCATTCCAGCTGCTGGAAGAGCTGGGTGCGCAGCTGGAGCGAGTGTGTGTTTCCTATTTTGAATTGGTTTTGTTTCGGTTGGCGTTTTCCTGGGCTTTCTTCGGAGCTACGAGGATAGGCGAATTGGTGTCCCCAGCGTCATCCCGTGGGGGGGGTGTTTTGGGAGAAGACACAGTTGATTTGGGAGACTCTGTGGAATTTTGGATCCGGCGGTCTAAGACGGATCAACTTGGTCGGGGAAGAAGGGTCACTTTATGGGCATTGGCGGGGGCCTTGATGTGCCCTGTCTCTTGTTTTAAACAGTACTTAGAATTGGGGCCTGGCCGTACGGGCCCGTTGTTGAAGCATCAGGACGGATCGTTTTTGTCCAGGTACCAGTTTGTGGCAGTCTTTCGGAAATGCCTGGAGAGGTTGGGGTTGGAGGCGGACAAGTTTTCAGCCCACTCTTTTCGCATTGGGGCGGCGACGGAGGCAGATAGGTGGGGGCTTCCAGCGGAGACAGTGAAGAGGATAGGCAGGTGGGAGTCGAGGAGGTTCAGGCTGTACGTCCGCCCCCATTTGTTGTAAGTCGTGGCTAGTCTGGTGTAGTGGTGTATTTATAAAAAAAAAAAAAAAATTTGTAATGTTGTTCTCAAGTTAATGGCAGTTCCTGGAGTGTGTCTGACTTGTGGTTGTTGTATCCTCCCCCCCCCCCCCCTCTTTTCTGGTTTTGTTTCCTTTTATAGGTGGTGCGCCCCTGGTCTGGATTTTCGGCCATTCATTTGTTTATTGGGGGGCACTGAGAGCTGATGTGCGGCGCAATGGTCGGCAGTTGGGTTGGTCCAGAGACGAGGTAATCGTACGTTGGATCGGGGTGAGGGGCATGCGCTGGCGGCAGGTGTTGGTTGATTTTCACCGGTTCGCTCGATTGGATCGCACCCCGGATGTGCTGGTGTTGCACATTGGGGGAAACGATTTAGGGGCCCGCCCCTGTCGGGAGTTGATTCGGGATATACGGTATGACCTGCTCCGCCTTTGGTCAGTTTGTCCTAAGCTGAGGGTGGTTTGGTCGGACATTGTTCCCAGAAAGGTTTGGCGGGGGGCTCGGTCCCTGGAGGGGATCAACAAGACCAGAATAAAGGTCAACAGGGTGGTTGGGAATTTTGTGGCCAGGAATGGAGGAGTTGTGGTTCGGCACAGGGACTTGGAGTTGGGGGAGGGGAATTTTTGGCGATCAGATGGTGTGCACCTGACTGCCGTGGGTATTGATTTGTGGGCCTTGGGCATTCAGGAAGGTGTGGAGCGGGCACTCATTTTGGTGGGGTGACTCGCATTATGAGGTGTCAGGTAATGCTCGTGGTGGCGGTGGCGAGGGGGGTTCTTGGAGTCGGTGGAAATTCGGGGTGGGGGGTGGTACATCGGATAGATGGGGGACCACCCCCCTTTGTTTATTCTGGTATGGTAATTGCCTGGCGGACTTGGGGGGGCTCTCCAGGGGTGGGGTCCCCTGAGAGTCGGTTAGGGACACTGTTTTCCGGCAAAGGTGGTGCCCCCGAGCTTGTAGGCGCGGCTGGGGGCAAAATATGCCGGATGGTCTGGTAACAATATTTGGTGTCCGCCAGGTTTTGGGGCTCCAAGAACCGCCCTTGCATTGGCAAAATGGTTATTTATTATCTGTTATAATGTTTGTTAATAAACCGGGCCGATTTGGCCAATTTATCCAAAGAAGGGTGTTGTGTTTTTATTAGCGGTTGGGAAAAAGGGGGGTTTGGGGTGGGGGATTCTGCTGACAATATGAAGAAAGCCTCTGCAGTAGGGCAGTCATGGCTAAATGACTGTGCACTGCTGAGTGCTATTACACTGTAACGCTATGTGCACAAGATGGAGATTTGTTTGCAGAAATTTCTGCATCAAGTCTGCATCTACTGGCAGGAGAAATGCTGCAGCAAAAACAAAGGGTTTTGCCACAATTTGGTGCATTATATGTATTTTTGGTTTCGTTTTTTTTTTCCATTACTTTTAATTGGGAAAACGCAGCATAAACACAGAAAGAATTGACATGCTGCAGTTTTTTTTTCTACAACCAAATCTGCAAGGAAAAGATCCTGAACGTGTTCACAATACTTCAGAATTCTCATTTACCATATTTTTCGCTTTGTTAGACGCACTTTTTTCCCCTGAAAACTGGCGGTAAAATGAGGATGCATCTTACAAAACAAATATGGCTTTATGAAGGCGGCGGTGATCGAGCGGGCTCATAAGATGCGCTCAGAGGTGTCGTGTGGACAGCATTGATCTGCGGGCAGGCGGGCTGTGAGGGTGTCTCAGCGGCGGGTGCATTGAGCTGACTGCAGGCTCAATTGAATCGCTCACAGTTCACGCGATGAACTTCAAGAAAATGGCCACAGAAGCACCGCTTGCGCAGATTGACACAATGGACTTTAAGAAAATGGCCATGGAGTCCTATCTACGCACGCGCCACCTCCGCGGCCATTTTCTTGAAGTCCATCTCGTCAAACGCGGATGATTCAATGGAGCCGGCAGTCAGCTCAATGCACCTGCCGCCGAGTTGCCTCCACAGACTACCCGCCGCCATGACACCCTGTGTTGTGACACCTCCACAGCCCGCCCGCAGATCAATGGCGGCCGCTGCAACAACCTTGAGCGCATCCTGTGACCCTGCTCCATCACCACCGCCCTGGTAAGCCATAGCCGAGGGATTCAAATGCGCCCATGGCTACACCCCGAGCCACAGCATCGCTGAGCCTCCTGAGCCGCAACACCCCCTCCTCCAAGCCTGCAGAATCGCGACCCTCCTGTGACCTTCCCAAGCCACTACACCACTGCCGCTCCCCCCTGGTGAGCATTAGGATTAAGACGCACTGGGATTATAAAATGGACCCTCTTCAACATTAAAACTTATTTTTTCCTATTTTCCTCCTCTAAATCTGGGGTGCATCTTATGCCAGAAAAGTATTTTATTTTTCATTTTATAAGGATTTCCTGCAGCAGCATTTACTGAACTGTACACTGACAAGCTGCAGAATTTATGCTAAACTGTGAACTGTGTATATATATATATATATATATATACCTGTCCTCATGGGTGTAACTACCGCGGTCGCAGCGGTCGCGATTGCGACCAGGCCTCGGAGGTCAGCGGCCCGCGGCCGCCCGGCAGATCAGCAGCCAGCTCCTTTCTGTGAGAGGAGCTGCGCTGTTCTGCACCAGACCACGCGGCGGCTGCTATATGACCCAGTCGCCGCTGCTGACACCGGGCACCCCCTGTCTGGTGTCAGCAGTGGCGTCACCGCGCTCCCGTCTCTCACTCGCCGGCGCCGCTCTATGCATCATCAGTCTTCCCCTGTGTCTGCGCGGTGACATCCCTCCTGTGCGACTGCTGTGTGTGGTGAGAGCACAGAGCACAGGAGGACGCCGACCGGAGCCACGGGGGAACGATGACAGAAGTGAGGACGGACAGCGGTGAAACAAGTAGAGGTGAGGACAGAACTGCAGTGGAAGGAGGAGAGGTGAGTACTTGTTTTTTTATTTTTTTTTTTTATAAATCAGTGAGTACACGGGGAGGCTGGCTGCAGGACACATGGAGTCCTTGGGGAGGCACTGGCTGCAGGACACATGGAGTCCTTGGGGGGGCCCTGGCTGCAGGACACATGGAGTCCTTGGGGGGGCCCTGGCTGCAGGACACATGGAGGCCCTGGGAGGTGCTGGTTGCAGGACACATGGAGTCCTTGCGGGGGAAATTGGTTGCAGGACACATGGAGTCCTGGGGGGGGGGGGCGTGAGGCTGGCTGCATGACTCATGGAGGCCTGGTAAGGGGCTTGCTGCATGACACATGGAGACCCTGGGGGGGCTGGCTGCATGACACATGGAGGTCTCTGGGGCTGCATGATACATGGAGGTCTATGGGGCTGCATAATAAACATGAAGGACACCTTATACATGGACTATATAAGTGCATTGTACATGGAGAAGTATGGGGCTGCATAATACAATATGAAGGTTTATGGGGCTGCATTGTAATACATATAGAACTATGGGGGCTACATTATAATATATGGAGGCTACTTTATATATGGAGGACTATGGGGGTGCATTATAAAACATGGAGGACTGTGGTGCAGTATAATACATGGAGAACTATGGGGTGAATTATAATACATGGAGGACTATGGGAAATGCATTATAATACATGGAGGACTATGGAAGGGTATTCTAATATATGAAGGGTTATGTGGGACCCTTTATACTATATGGAAGGCTATGTGGGGGCCATTATAGTTTTTGAAGAACTATATACGAGGGGGGACAAAGATACAAACATGGGATGGGAACGTTTTATGCTGAGGAAAAAAGGCTCTTTCCCTCAGCACCCAGATTTCCCATGCTCTGATATGGGAAAGCTGGGTGCTGAGGGAATGATGTATAGCAGAGCATGGGAAAGCTGGGTGCCGAGGACAAGATGGATATCAGAACATGGGAAAGCTGTGTGCTGAGGGTAAGAGCCAAGTGTCAGCATCATAATCCTGTACCCCGAGTGTCAGTGTCATTATCCCGTACCCTAAGTGTCGGTGCACGTACAGGGGGGGCCCCGGTACAAATTTTGCACCAGGGCCCATCAAATTCTAGTTACGCCACTGACTACTTCTAATAGTCTTCCATCACAGAAACGTTCCTTGTCGGGTCTTACCCGACATTTCATTGAATACCATTCAGCCGACTTCTCTTCCCTTACAGTTACTGGCATTGAATTTGTTCCCAAACCATTTCAAGGAGGGGACTGGTTTCAAGCACTCTTACACACCGAGGCTGAATGGATACTCAAATTGAACACCAGATATCCGCATGGTCTGAACTATCGTTCAGACTTAAGATATATTTTCTGATTACATGTACCTGATACTTCCCTACACCACACCCCCCCTCCCCCCTCCTCTCTTCCCCCCCCCTTCCCCACCCCTTTCCCCCTCCCTTTCCCCCTTTTTTCCCCACTTCCCTAGGGTGCACAAATAAACTATAATACATTTATATGAAAATGATAATATTGATTAATACACCTGCATATATATACCAGTGACATGTTGATTCTTTAAGATAAGAATTTTTTATAATTACATTTATTTGTTCATTTTTCTGATCATTATTTTCTTTCAATTTTTATTTTTCATTTTTCATTCATTATTCAATTTTTATTTGTTATTTTTCATTTTCCATATACATTTATTCTTTTTTACATATATATTTTTTCATCTGGACATGGCATCACTATTCTGAACCATACCATTATTACTGACATCATTTATATCTCACGCATATGTATTTTTCATATATTATTTATATATATATTTGCCGATGCCAGCTCTATAATTATAGTATTCCTTTACTCCCATTTACCTGTCATAATTGTTGTTTTTTCATTTGTTTGTTCACACTTCATATATTTTTTCTGTATATATATATATATATATATATATATATATATATATTTATATATTTTTTTCTGTGGTTATATGTTTATATCATGAATGTTGAATACTCTTCTTTAGTCTCCTTAATTAGTGGATACAGGTGATTTGGCCCGTTCCACTTACGATTTTTTGCATTTCGGCCCATTTTCATGGTGTGTATTTCATTTCCTTTCTTATATGAGTTGCTTCCAGCCGAGCATAGGTCACTTATGATTAAGGACTCTGTTGTTTTTATTCCCTAAGTCCGAAATGCGTAAAGTACACCTATGCGCTAATTGTAAATACTTTCTTCACCCCCGGTCTCTGAAGATTTTTAACTTATGAAATAAAGGATGAATTTTTACTTTTAACCCACGAGGATTTGTGCTGGATCCTTCCTCTGTTCAATTTCTCTATCTTTCTATATTATCTAGCCTTCTGTCGATCTATCATCTATCTGTCTATCTATCTATCTATCTATCCCTCTATCCCTCTATCTATCTATCCATCTATCTTATCTATCTATCTATACCCCTAAATATCTATCTATTATCTATCTATTATCTAACTATCTATTATCTATCTCTACCCCTAAATATCTATTATCTATATATATAATTGCCTTATTCTGTCTGTCTGTCTGTCTGTCATGCTTCAAAATTGTGTCCTTCCGGTGACATTGTGTCCTTACGGTGACACAAAGCTGATTGGCCGCTGGGCTCGCCATGGCCCCGCCCCCCCACACCGATTGGCCGCTCGCCCAGGCTGCGCCCCCACACGGATTGGCCAGCCGCTCGCCCAGGCTCCGCCCCCCCCCACAGATTGGCCTCTCGCCCCGGCACCCTGCAGGCATTGGCAACTCGGCCACGCCCCCCCCCGCGCATTCCCCGAACTGACACGGTCACGGCTCCCAGGTGAGTACTGTATATCCCCCCCCACCGGGAGCCCACATCAACGTATGCCGCCAACCCAGCCGACACTTACCCTCGCATTGCTGGCCTTGCCGCCGTATGCTGGTGTGGGCTCCCGTGCGAGTGGGGGACGTGATGCGCTGGTAACCATGCTAGCATAGTTACCAGCACATCAAGGTCCTGCAGCGGCGGAAGATCCACACGCACACACACATACACATACACACACATCAGATCACACTCACTCTCACAAACACCTCACACACACATCGCATCCACACACTCACAGCATCCGGCGATATCGCTTGCTTCTCGGCCTCGATACTGTGCTGTTGTGACCTTCCAGGACCTGCCGGAGGATCACATGGCCAGAAGCATGTGGTATCTCCGGATGTTGTGAGTATGAGCGCGTATGTGCAATATAGTCAATCTGTGTGTGTGTGTGAGTGTATGCGATCGGGTGTGTGTCGGTGTGTGAGTGTATGCGATCGGATCTGTGAGTGTCGGCAGAGGAGCATGGCGTGCTGGAGGAGGCTGGGAGGAGAGAGGCTGATCCTGGGGAAGGCTGGGATGGGGAGGCTGATGCTGGGGACAGAGAGGCTGATGCTGGGATGAGAGAGGCTGATGCTGGGATGAGAGAGGCTGATGCTGGGGACAGAGAAGCTGATGCTGGGGACAGAGAGGCTGATGCTGGGGACAGAGAGGCTGATGCTGGGGACAGAGAGGCTGATGCTGGGGACAGAGAGGCTGATGCTGGGGACAGAGAGGCTGATGCTGGGGACAGAGAGGCTGATCCTGGGGAAGGCTGGGATGGAGAGGCTGATGCTGGGGACAGAGAGGCTGATGCTGGGGACAGAGAGGCTGATGCTGGGGACAGAGAGGCTGATGCTGGGATGAGAGAGGCTGATCCTGGGGAAGGCTGGGAAGGAGAGGCTGATGCTGGGGACAGAGAGGCTGATGCTGGGGACAGAGAGGCTGATGCTGGGGACAGAGAGGCTGATGCTGCAGACAGAGAGGCTGATGCTGCGGACAGAGAGGCTGATGCTAGGGACAGAGAGGCTGATGCTAGGGACAGAGAGGCTGATGCTAGGGACAGAGAGGCTGATGCTAGGGACAGAGAGGCTGATGCTGGGGACAGAGAGGCTGATGCTGGGGACAGAGAGGCTGATGCTGGGGACAGAGAGGCTGATGCTGGGCACAGAGAGGCTGATGCTGGGCACAGAGAGGCTGATGCTGGGCACAGAGAGGCTGATGCTGGGGACAGAGAGGCTGATGCTGGGGACAGAGAGGCTGAAGCTGGGGACAGAGAGGCTGATGCTGGGGACAGAGAGGCTGATGCTGCGGGGAGAGAGGCTGATGCTGGGAGGAGAGAGGCTGATGCTGCGGGTAGAGAGGCTGATGCTGGCGCAGCATGGCGGATGGAGCATGTTTGGAAGTGCGCAGCATGGCGGATGGAGCACGTTTGGGAGTGCGCAGCATGGCGGATGGAGTACGTTTGGGAGTGCGCAGCATGGCGGATGGAGCACGTTTGGGAGTGCGCAGCATGGCGGATGGAGCACGTTTGGGAGTGCGCAGCATGGCGGATGGAGCACGTTTGGGAGTGCGCAGCATGGCGGATGGAGCACGTTTGGGAATGCGCAGCATGGCGGATGGAGCACGTTTGGGAGTGCGCAGCATGGCGGATGGACCACGTTTGGGAGTGCGCAGGATGGGAGATGGAGCACGATGGGGGGTGCGCAGCATAGGGGATGGAGCACGTTTGGGAGTGCGCAGCATGGCGGATGGAGCACGTTTGGGAGTGCGCAGCATGGCGGATGCAGCACGTTTGGGAGTGCGCAGCATGGGAGATGGAGCACGATGGGGGGTGCGCAGCATAGGGGATGGAGCACGATGGGGAGTGCGCTGCATGGGGGATGGAGCACGATACGGAGTGCGGAGTATGGCGGATGGAGCACGTTTGAGAGTGCGCAGCATGGCAGATGGAGCACGTTTGAGAGTGCGCAGCATGGCGGATGGAGCACGTTTGGGAGTGCGCAGCATGGGAGATGGAGCACGATGGGGAGTGCGCAGCATGGCGGATGGAGCACGTTTGGGAGTGCGCAGCATGGGGGATGGAGCACAATGGGGAGTGCGCTGCATGGCGGATGGAGCACGATGGGGAGTGCAGAGTATGGCGGATGGAGCACGTTTGGGAGTACGCAGCATGGGGGATGGAGCACGATGGGGAGTGCGCTGCATGGCGGATGGAGCACGTTTACGAGTGCGCAGGATGGGAGATGGAGCACAATGGGGGGTGCGCAGCATAGGGGATGGAGCACGATGGGGAGTGCGCTGCATGGGGGATGGAGCACGATGGGAAGTGCACACCTCCCCCCAACACACACACACACACACGCGCGCGCACTGCACAACACACCACACACACACACTGGGAACCACAAACAACTGCCCTACACAGACACCCACACACAGACAACGCTGCACACACAAATATACGCACATACCGCACAACACACACATTGCACAAAACATACCTCCCCCAAAACACACCACACACACACAAACCGCGCAACACACACACAACACTACAGACACACAGCGCTCCACAAACAACGCAACACACAAACAACACCGCTCTCACCCCCCGCCACACCCAGACAACACCCAGAACATGTACAGCGCCCTACACAAACACTTGGTAACTACACACAACAACATCTATATATATATATATATATATATATATATATATATATATATATAACAAAAATCATACATGAACTACACAATACTATATCTATCCCTCTATACTCTATCAATTCCCCTAAATATCTATATCTATCTATCATATATCTATCTCTGTATATTCTATTTTTTTTTTTATTTTCAATGTGCTTTATTGCTGTAAAGGCATTAAAAAACGTAGGGACCAACATGAAAGAAAACGCACCAAAAACGCACCAAAAACGCATGAAAAACGCACCAAAACCGCACCTGCATTATTGGTGCGTTTTTTAACGCAGGTGCGCTAATCCTTCACTCTCAAGAAATTTCTTAAGAAAAATCATTTTTCTAGTGTGAACATAGCCTTATACAGTACAGTAGTTTTCATAGTTATATGATGAGCGGTGACATTTCTTGGAGCCTCATAGGAAAGCATGTTGATATCTGATATTTCTTTTCTTCTGATAATGCTCCCATCCACTGTGGGGAGTAAGGTACGGCATGTACAGTTTTTTTTATGTTACAATATTAGTGTATAATATATATATATATATATATATATATATATATATATATATATATATACAGTATATATATGTATATATATATATACACACACACACAGTACAGACCAAATATTTGGACACACCTCATTCAAAGAGTTTTCTTTATTATCATGACTCTGAAAATTGGAGATTCACATTGAAGGCATCAAAACTAATATGTGGAATGAAATACTTAACAAAAAATTGTGAAAACAACTGAAAATATGTTTATACCGTAGGTTCTTCAAAGTAGCCCCCCTATGCAAACTTTGATTACTGCTTTGCACACTCTTGGCATTCTCTTGATGAGCTTCAAGAGGTAGTCACCGGAAATGGTTTTCACTTCACAGGTGTGCCCTGTCAGGTTTAATAAGTGGGATTTCTTATCTTATAAATGGGGTTGGGACCATCAGTTGTGTTGTGCAGAAGTCTGGTGGATACACAGATGATTGTCCTACTGAAGACTGTTAGAATTTGTATTATGGCAAGAAACAAGCAGCTAAGTAAAGAAAAATGAGTGGCCATCATTACTTTAAGAAATTAAGGTCAGTCAGTCCAAAAAATTGGGAAAACATTGAAAGTCTCTCCAAGTACAGTGGCAAAACCCATCAAACGCTACAAAGAAACTGTCTCACATGAGGACCGCCCCAGGAAAGGAAGACCAAGAGTCACCTCTGCTGCGGAGGATAGATTTATCCGAGTCACCAGCCTCAGAAATCGCAGGTTATCAGCAGCTCAGATTAGAGACCAGGTCAATGCCACACAGTGTTCTAGCAGCAGACACATCTCTAGAACAACTGTTAAGAGGAGACTTTGTGCAGCAGGCCTTCATGGTAAAATAGCTGCTAGGAAACCACTGATAAGGACAGGCAACAAGCAGAAGAGACTTGTTTAGCCTAAAGAACACAAGGAATGGACATTAGACCAGTGGAAATCTGTGCTTTGGTCTGATGAGTCCAAATTTGAGATCTTTGGATCCAACCACCGTGTCTTTGTGCGATGCAGAAAAAGTGAACGGATGGACTCTACATGCTTGGTTCCCACCGTGAAGCATGGAGGAGGAGGTGTGATGGTGTGGGGGTGCTTTGCTGGTGACACTGTAAGACATACTGAACCAGCATGGATACCACAGCATCTTGCAGGGGTATGCTATTCCATCCGGTTTCCGTTTAGTTGGGCCATCATTTATTTTTCAACAGGACAAAGACCTCAAACACACCTCCAGGCTGTGTAAGGGCTATTTGACTAAGAAGGAGAGTGATGGGGTGCTATGCCAGATGACCTGGCCTTCACAGTAACCAGACCTAAAACCCAATTGAGATGGTTTGGGGTGAGCTGCACCGCAGAGTGAAGGTAAAAGGGCCAACAAGTGCTGGGCATCTCTGGGAACTCCTTCAAGACTGTTGGAAAAACATTTCTGGTGACTACCTCTTGAACCTCATCAAGAGAATGCCAAGAGTGTGCAAAGTAGTAATGAAAGCAAAAGAACCTAGAATATAAGTCATATTTTCAGCAGTTTCACACTTTCTTAAGTATTTCATTCCACATCTTTTAATTCACAGTTTTGGTGCCTTCAATGTGAATCTACAATTTTCAGAGTCCTGAAAATAAAGAAAACTCTGTTGTGAATGAGAAGGTGTGTCCAAACTTTTGGTCTGTAATATATATATATATATATATATATATATATATATATATATATTGTATAGACATATCTTTTAAAGAGAGCCTATTATAATAAATTGACCTATTGTTTAAATCAGGTTATTAAGTTGAATGTATTTTTTGTTAAGTTGTTGGTTGTATTTTTTCTTCATATTACAATTTTAATATATATAAACAATAAATTGTGGAATTTTCGCACTGGGTACTGGGGTATTTTCATATTCATACTTTCTGTTCTCTTCAGGACACATGACGTACTGGGTTCGTCATGGATCGTGTGAGGTTAATCTGCGATCCGCGTACATGTCAGCTGATTTCAACAGCTGACATATGTGCCTGCTATGCAGGAATCGCTTTCCACCCGTGCCTATTAACCCCTTACATCTCGCTATCAAATTCTGACAGCTAGATGTATCAGCGCGCCGCCATAAGGAGAACGTACCCCCATTGGAAGTCACGTAACGTGATCACGTGACTTCCGGTGGTTGACATGGGTCATATAATGACTCCTGTAGTTATCATGAGTCACTTTCTCTCACTGCTGGCAGACTTCAGTGTGTCAGAGCTGCTTTTCTCCAGATCTCAGCTGTGTAGCTGTGATCTGCAGAAATAGATGAATGATAAGACTGCTAATCGTAATAATCTCCTAAGGGGGCTAGTAAAATAAACAAAAAACGTTGATTAAAAAGTTTTAAGAAATTAAAAAAAAATAAAAAAAATAAAAAAAATCTAAAAGTTCAAATCACCCATTGAAGATTAAAGGGTTAAAAAAAATATATATACACATATTTGGTATCGCCGCATTCAGAAACACCCGCTCTATCAAAATATAAAATCAATTAATTCAATCAATAAATGGCATAGCAACAAAAAAATTCCAAATGCCAAAATTACGTTTTTTGGTTGCCGCAAATTTCAAAATATAGCATTTGTGCAAAAATGGTACCCTTAAAAACATCAGCTCAAGACGCAAAAAATAAGCCCTCAGTGAGCCATAGATCCCGAAAAATGAAAACGCTAGGAGTTTCGTAAAATGGCGTAAAAAGTGCGCCACTTCTTTAGGCCAAGCGTGTGAATTTTTTTTAACCAATTAGATAAAAATAAACCTACACATGTTTAGTGTCTACAAACTTGTACCTACCTCAGGCATTAGACCAACACATTAGTTTTATCATTTAGTGAACATGGTGAATAAAATATCCCAAAAACTATTGTGCAATCACACTTTTTTTTGCAGTTTTTCCGCACTTGAATTTTTTTTTGCTGTTTTCCAGTACACTATATGGTAAGACTTATGGTTTCAGTTAAAAGCACAGGTCGTCCCGCAAAAACACAAGCCCTTATATGGCAAGATTGACAGAAAAATAAAAAAGGTTACAGCTTTCGGAAGAAGGGGAGCAAAAAAAACCACAACGGAAAAAAGTAAAATCGCTCACGGGTGAAGGGGTTAATAGAAAAGTTTTCAGAATGCTCATTATCTTCAGTGCAGGACTACAAGGACAGGTACCACCTGTGTTCACTGCTGATAACACAGGATCCGCCCAACAAACACAATAAGGCTATGTGCACACAGTGCGTTTTTCGCAGCGTTTTTCGGGTGCGTTTTTGGCCTCAAAACTGCATGACTTTGCTTCCCCAGCAAAGTCTATGAGTTTTCATTTTTGCTGTCCGCACACAACTTTTTTTTTAAGCTGCGTTTTTGAGCTTGAAAAAAAAAATGGACATGTCAATTCTTTCCTGCGTTTTTCTGCGTTTTCCCCCCATGCAATGCTTTGGAAAAACGCAGCAAAACGTAGAGATCAAAAACGCAGCAAAATGTAGCCAAAAACGCACCAAATCGCGGTAAAAAGCATGCGTTTTTTGACGCGTTTTTTTCGACGTGGGTGCGTTTTTGTGCGTTTTTAGCGGCCAAAAACGCACAAAAACGCAGCGTCAAAAAAACGCAGTGTGCGAACTTAGCCTGAGTGATATCTCCCTTCACAGTAAAATTTTCACATGCTCATTAGATGCTTCAATTAAAAAATTAAGAGTTTGTTATTTTATTGCTGCTATTATATAAGTGTATTTTATGAAACAACAGCCAGGAGTCTTTAATAGCCACAGTGGCCAAAATTGCAAGATTTTTATTTTTTTAGTATAAGTATGCTAACCTGATATAAACACTGGGTAATTCTGGGATGACACGTTCACTTTAAGAGTAGCGATGACCTGGTGGAGTTCGAATTCGCTGGGTTCAGCCGGACTTTAGATAAAGTTCAGTTTGGCATCTGTACTAAAGATGAGCAAACGTGAGGTTCAGGTTCAGAAACCGACTTTCAAAAAATCCAAAGTTCGGGTTCGAAGTTCGAGTGAATTACGAGTGTAAAACACTCAAGCAAGCAGTGCTTGAACGGCTCGCATTGGGGGTAAAATCAGCATGATCAGATGTAGTGTGTATATACACACACAAAAAAAAAGAAAGAAAAACCCCACCAACCCTCCCCCCGGAAGTGATCTGCTTATGGCGGGCTGTATGTCAGTGGGGCCATGAAATAAAGATAATAGCGGGGACTGAAACTTAACTTTTAATATATAATCAATCAAATCGATATTAATTGATTTCTATGCGTTCCAGGGTAGAACGTGGAAGTATGTGGGTCACGTGACCGGAAGTGACTTCAGATGCTGATACTGTGAGTGCTAATGGAGGATCGTGCATGGTCTTTCATTTTGCACAGCTGAAGGTAACTAAGATTATTAAATGGGTAATAAGTGGTTTGAGGCTGCAGTGTCCATGCACCACCGTTTACCTGGACACATAGGTTTTCTACCTTTCTGATCCCTGCCACTGCAGGTTGATCAGTCTTGTGGTCCCTGCCATTGCAGGTTGATCATTTGTTTTTGGTCTCCCCTGAGGAACTCTTGCCATTTAGAAGAAAATGCGTCGGGAGGACGTTCTTGTTTGTTTTTGCATGGTTGCGGGGCACACAGCTCATTTGGGTGCAGCCCTTGTCAGGGCGGAAGCACAATCACGGGGCACGACAGGGGTTAGTAAATCATCTCCCAACGCTTTACCCCGGTTCTTCCAGCCTGTGACCAACTCTGGATCGGTGTGTCTCCTTACCCTTGGAAAACATCTGGGTGAGATCATTCTAATATTTAGCCAAATTGGCACTAATCTTTTACTGCACTATTATGAAAATTAATATCGATTTTATTGATTATATATTAAAAGTTAAGTTTTAGTCCCCGCTATTATCTTTGTATATTGGACTATTGGGCACTATCTTTCTGTTGTCAGGGCCATGAAATACCCAATTACTGACCGATTGAAGTTCGGTTCAAGTCAGAGTCACAAACCGAACCTTATCTAAGGTTCGAATGTGCCCTCGAAACCAAACCTCCAAAGGTTCTCTCATCTCTAATGCAGATTTGACCTGAACTTGATCCAGAGCATGAACCCCTTTGGAAGTCATTGATTGGACAGTTTGGCTCTTCCCCCACATACCAGTCAGATTGGCTGAAGTCCAATACTACAAAGATATAATGAGACCTGGATCAAATCATCTTTTTGGGCCTATATAGAGTGAAAGGAAATGGAATTAGGTGTGGATAGTCATTTTATCTAAACTTGGCTGTTGACTTTTTATCTCCCTTTCCCGTATGGCATCAAGACCCATTTAATTACTATTTATTTTATGTTAACCACAGTTATTTTATAACTTTATATATAAGAATAGTTACACAGAAGTGTGGATTTTTTTTAGTACTTCTATTTGGGGCATCCTGCTGGATGCCTTCTTTAATGGGGCTTTTCATTTTCAATTTTGCTATATCCCTATTGATTCCTTTTTTTCCCAAGAATCTTCATTTTTTTTTATTTTTCCATCAACACAGCCATAGCATAACAGTCCTTTTTTTTCTAGGATGAGTCATAGTTTGTAATTACACAATTTATTTTACCATACTATGTACTCAAAAACGGGAAAAATATTAAAAATGGGGTAGTATGGTAAATAACATGTAATTCTTTTATTGCTTTTTGGGGTGTTAATTCTTCAGCATTCATTGTGCGTTATAATAAATTACCTGACAACATGAAGATTGCCGTGGAATCAAACTTTTATATGTTTTTAATCATTGTCATATATACAGTATGTATACATGACAGCAAAGTACTCAAAAAAAGCCATCATTTAGCTTGATCAACAGAAATAATGCAGCAAAGTAAGAATGCTTTAAAAAATAAACTGGATATTAGTTTATTTTTATTATTTAACAAAATGTAAAGTGAGTAAACAAAAGAGAAATTTAACCCCTTCACGACCAACCGATTTTGTGCTTTCCGTTTTTTTATCTCACCATTCTTCTTTCGGGAGACGTAACTTTTTTTATTTTTCAGTCAATATGGTCATGTGAGAGCTCGTTTTTTGCAGAATGAGTTGTACTTTTAAATGAAACCATGAGTTTTACCATATAGTGTACTGGAAAACGGCAAAAAAACTCCAAATGTGGAAAAATTGCAAAACAAGTGCGATTGCACTATTGTTTTTGAGATATTTTGTTCACTGTGTTCACTATATGATAAAACTGATATGTCTATGTGATATGCCTGAGGTCGGTGCGAGTTTGTAGACACCAAACAAATCAGAAGTTGGTCCAAAAAAAGTGGCGTACATGTTGTGCCACTTTCTGTGACCCGTAGCGGGTTTTTTTGCCGCTACACCATTTACCGATCAGATTTATTGATTTATATGTTGATAGATTAGGAGTTTCTGAACGCGGTGATACCAAATGTGTGTATATTTTTTTAAATTTTTTTAACCCTTTATTTTTCAATGGAGTGAATGGTGGCTGATTTAAACTTTTATTTATTTATTTTTTTAATCTTGTTTTTTTTTACTTTACTAGTCCCCCTAGAGGGCTATAACTATCAGCTGTCTGATTGATCATTCATTTCTCCTGATCAGAGCAGCACCGCTCAGACTGGGAGAAATGATCATCTCCTGTAACAGCCAGACACTCACACGTTTTTTACAGGATCTTAGTCATGTGCGCACAGGAGTCATCACATGACCCTGTGCTACCATGACAACCACCGGATCCACATGATCACGTTATGTGACTTCCGTTGGAGGCATGTGAGTAAAGTTATTGCGCTATCGCTATTATAATGGCACTGTTACATATTGACAGTGCCATTTAACAGGTTAAAAGGCATGGGCAGAGAGCGATTCCGCTCATGCCTAGCAGGCACACATGCCAGCTGTATAAATCAGCTGAGATGTGCGCCGAACTCCCCCCGCTGCCGCAGCAGCCAGGGGAGATTAACATATGACCACTATGACGTAGTTTCGTTAAGGGGTTAAAGAGGTTATCCACAACTTTAACACTGATGGCCTATCATTACGATAAGTCATCAATGTCTGATCATCCAGGGTCCATCACCCAGCACCAGTGCCAATCAGTTGCTCTCGATGTCAGCCGCTTCAGTAAACGGCCATAAATACTCAGTTCCGGAGCTGCCCTGTCTTCTAATAGTGGCCATGGATGGGTACTGCACATCCGCCTCCTATTCAAATCAATAAAAGCTGGATGTGCAGTAACCAGCTGCAGTCATTATCAGAAAACGGGGCAGCCTCCAAGCCTTTCCAGCTGCCTGTTGCTGCCGCTGGCACCGAGACCAGCTGATCAGCAGGGGTGCCGGCTGACTGACCTCAGTCAATCAGACACTGATGACCTATCCTAAGGATGGACCATCAAAGTTAAAGTAGTGCACAACCCCTTTAAATCAAATCAATATTTGATGTGACCAGACTTTACTTTCAAAACAGCACCAAAGCATCAATCCTTCTACATACACTTGCACAAAGTATTTAAAGGAAATCAGCAGGGAGGTTGGTCCAAATATTTTGGAGAGTTAAGGCCGCTTTACACACTAGAATATATCTTACGATGTGTCGGCGGGGTCACGTCGTAAGTGACGCACATCCGGCATCGTAAGGTACATTGTAGTGTGTAACAGCTACGTGCGATTGAACGGTAAAACGTTCATCGCACGCACGTCGTTCATTTCTCATAAATTGAACGACAGGTGGTTCATCATACCCGGGGTAGCACACATCGCAGTGTGTGACACCCCGGGAACGATGAACAGATCTTACCTGCGTCTCCCGGCCGGCTATGCGGAAGGAAGGAGATGGGCGGGATGTTTACGTCCCGCTAATCTCCGCCCCTCCGCTTCGATTTGCCGGCTGCCGCGTGACATCGATGTGACGCCGAACGTCCCTCTCACTCCAGGAAGTGGACGTTCGCCGCCCACATCGAGGTCGTATGGACGGGTAAGTACGTGTGACGGGGGGGTTACTTGTTTGTGCGACATGTTCAACAAATTGAACGTGCCGCACATATGATGGGGGCGGTTACGATCGCATACAATATCGTATGCATAATCGTAACATGAAAAGCAGGCTTTAACCACAGATGTTAATAGAATGTCGCTTGCACAAATTCCTGTGTTACTTCATGTAATCCAAGACAAGGTCGATGATGAGATCTTAACACTCAAGATAATTCTTAATGTCATTGACTTTATGTTTGGGGTCAGTTTCCTGGTGCAGAATAAATTTGAAGCCAATTAGACATGTTCTTACTGTATGTGATGATGGATAAGTACCGTACCTGACTGTATTTTCAGTTCTTAAGACAAGAAAAAGTGGGCAACATTGAGGTACAGTGTTTAGCCAAGGAAACTTAGGGCAAAAGTTGAAACGCACATCATGCTTACTTCCCATTGAAATCTGAAGATGCCCAGGAGTGCGATCATCTCAACCAGTGGGATAACACAGGATCTGAGTGTTCAGAGTAGCCTGGCCTAAAGTGATCTTCATTTAAATATTTCCTTCAACATGGAAATAATGTTAAGTAGCTGAATTGTATGTTGTGTTGGATTGCATTTACTTTCAATTGATACTGAAAGGGTTAAAAACATTTTCCTCTCTGGCTGATATTACTCATGATCTTAATCACAGCTGTGCATCTTGTCATCACACTCTTCTATTATATTTACCCACTCCTGCCTTTACTCCATGCAGGTGATATATCTTCTATACCATCCACTTTGAAGAAGCCAGTCTTTGTAGAAGTGGAGGTGTCATTTCAGTTGCAGCTGTGAAGTTTCCTGCTGAAGAAACATAGAAGTTTTTGTTGGTTGTGTCTTTCTCCACCCAGTTGTCTTACCTTCCTTAATGTAATTTTATTGTAGTAGTGGGATTAGTGTATTGCTGACCTACTCTCTAGCCAGAATAAGTTCAGGGTCAGGAAAGGGCATGTGACGGCGGACAGGGGAATATCCCATCTAGGGATATTAGGAAGTTCATGGATTAGTCACCGGTGAGTGTAAGGTGGTGATCCCTTTTCCTTTCTATCTTTCACCAGAGTCTTAGGGGTACTTTGCACGTTGCGAAAGTGACGCACATCCGGCGCCGGTAATGACGTCAAAACATGTAAAGCCTAGATGTGCTGATAAACGATCGCAAAAGGGTCGTAAATCGATGATCTGTATAGTGTCGGACATTTTCATAATGTCGCACCAATAGGAGATACGATGTTGTTCCTCGTTCCTGCGGCAGCACACATCGCTGTGTGTGAAGCCGCAGGAGCGAGGAACATCTCCTTACCTGCCTCCACCGACTATGCGGAAGGAAGGAGGTGGGCGGGATGTTTACGGCCCGCTCATCTCCGCCCCTCCGCTTCTATTGGCCGCATGCCGTGTGACGTCACTATGACGCCGCACGACCTGCCCCCTTAGGAAGGAGGCGGGTCGCCGTCCAGAGCGATGTCACAGGGCAGGTAAGTGCGTGTGAAGCTGCCGTAGCGATAATGTTCGCTACGGCAGCTATAACAAGATATCGCATGTGCGACGGGGGCGGGTACTATCGCGCTCGGCATCGCTATCATCGGCTAGCAATGTTGCAGCATGCAAAGTACCCCTTACTCTACACCTTCCCTGGTTTTCCCTCTGTCAGGAATTAAGAGACTGTGGAAAAAGAAGCGCAATAGGGTCTTACCCCAATATATACGGGGTTATGAAATAAGCAGTTCAACTCACCAATTGAGGTTGTGAAAGTCACAATTCCTATAAAAGCTGTGGCTGAGGCCACAGTGTGGCCACGGTGGCTGATAACAGAAAGTAGTAGAGATGGGTTTTCAAAGCCGCACCAATGACCAAAGATGATGGAAGGATAAGATTAATGTTGCTTTATTTCATGCTCAGGTCTACACGTTTCAGGAGACTCAGCTCCCTTCCTCAGGACAAACAGGCAAAAGAAAATCAAATCTCATTGATGTTCTTTTGCCTGTTTGTCCTGAGGAAGGGAGCTGAGTCTCCTGAAACGCGTAGACCTGAGCATGAAATAAAGCAACATTAATCTTATACTTCCATCATCTTTGGTCATTGGCGCGGCTTTAAAAACCCATCTCTACTACTTTCTGTTAACTGGTTTTCCCTCTGTGATAGGACCAGGCTGCTGACCGTCCTCATTGACAGGTTCCAGGCACCTAGCTTCAATCCCCTGCAACCGGGGGGACGACTCCTCTAGGTCCAGACCACCATCTGCAACCTAGTTTACTTCTCCCCTGGGAGCTACAACTCCCAGTTTCCTCAGAGCTCCTCTCAGCTTGAGGGCTACCACTCAACTGAACTGACACATCCCACCTCCCTGTCTGACCCCTAGGTGGGCGGCCCTATTCCTGCTTAAGCAGCCCACTGGTCTGCCTGACAGGTGTGGTGCAAAGTGTATCTAGGATTTGTGAATGCTGGTGGAGGCAGTACTGCAGGATAGAGACCCAGAACCATGGGGGGTTGAATACTGCATGGGGAGGGCAGTTTGTGCAGTACCCTGTGACGACCTGAATAGTCCAGGGGTGTGTGATGCCCTGGACTAGTCAGGTCATCCCAGGTAGTCACACACAACACCACACCCCTTCCCGACTAGGTGACATCAGTCAAACTAAAAATCTTGTCACCACCCTCCAGGTTTGATGTCCACACCAGGGAGGGCGGAGCCAGGTGGTTGGCTCCACCCACCGAGGACTTCACAGGCCTGGAGGCGGGAAAGTAGGAGTCAGTCGTAGTGCAGAGTAAAGAGAAGTCAAGTTCAAGGGCAGTCCTGTGCCCAGGCCTGCCAACAGACTACTCCGGTGGCTGGGTCGGAGCCCAGTCACCTTTGGCAAGGAGGCAGATGGTGGTGGCCGCTTGCAGGAGCTGGGATTACAGCCGGTGGAACCGTAGGGACCGGGGTCGGGTGGTGGCCCGCCGGTACGGAACCGGGGAGCCGATTGGAAACCGGAGCACCAGGAGGGGTACTCAGACCCAGTACAAAGCCCTGAACCGACAGGGCCGAGTCAAATCAACTGATTGCGGACTGGACTTTAGGACCTCTCCCACACAAGACCCGTTAGAAGACAACAGCCCAACCACACAGGGTAAAGCCACCGCCATGGCATAGAGACCTATGGGCTCCTACGGCATATACAAGTCGGGGAGCGGACTACTGGTGTCTAGGCATAGGAGTCAAACATTTACACACAGAGGTGCAGGAGAAAGGCGGAAACCACCAACCTATACCGGGAGAAGCTGCAGCCGGCTGCGGGCCCCGTTCATCACTCAGTTTGGTTTACCAGAGACTCCAGTGTATTGTGTCAGAGTGAGTACACCAGTGCCTTCGGGCCACGCACCGCACCGCACCAGGGTCCAACCCGCTCCCCCGCCTCAGCACCTCCCTCGGGCCCCCGGGACCATCGCTCCCCTACCCACAGAGGGGTCAACACCAAGCTGCGCAACACCGTCCCCAGGAGGCCTAGTTAACGGCAGCGGTGGTGTCCATCCATTCACCACAACCCGTGGGTGGCGTCACGAACTTACATCCCAAACCAAACCACCGCGGCCTCGGCCGTGGAACCATCCCGTCAAGTCCCTGCGTGTAGCGCCAACTCCCTTGCAGAGCGATGTGACCCCCGGGTCCGTGAGAGGCTCGAGCCACCACCCACAGTACGAGCACGGATCCGAGCGGCTCGGCGGTCGCAGCCGAGCTTCCGGGACGGTACAGGTGTCACAGATGCACTTCAACAAATAGAAACTTGATCATGATTAATGTTGTTTCGAAAGCTGAGAAATACAGGCAGATACTTATCCATCATGCAGTACATTTTGGGAGGCATCTTATTTGTTCTAATTTTATTCTGCAGCCGGACAACAAACCCAAATGTACAGCCAGTGTCATTAAATATTATCTTTAGTGTGAAGAAGAACACAAAGCCCAGAAGTTATAGGGTAGTGATTAGAGATGGGTAAATGTTTTCAAGTTGAATTGAACTCTTTTTGAATTTTAATAAAATCCTCATTTTGCAGATTGCCACTTTTTTGTAGTTTGCCCCACCTGACTGCCATTTTACTGATCTGTAGAGGAGTGGCAAAAGGTTAAAATACAAAAGAACCCTAATACTTACCTAATCGTTCACCTCTCCAGTGCTGCTTTACTTCCACTGCTGCTTTATCTCCCTCATCATATGCCCCTTCTTACACTGTGACAGGAGCTGAAACCCTGGACCTCTTCTGCAGTCTCTGCGAACATGCATTTTAAGGTTGCAAATTCGTGATATCAAAATATGGGTACCGCAACCTTACGATGTGCACTCTAGGCTGGGACTTCTGATCATGATTAGGTCCTGAACATCCCTGTGCATGTGCGTAGTAAGGTTGTGACAACGTGGGTGAAGAGGTCTAGGAATTCAAAGTGCGGAAGTAAAAACGAGTACAGAGGACCATACAGTGAGCAACAGAGGTAGACAAAGCCATTCTTACTTTGCAGCATTAATTCATGCCTGCCTAGATGTTACAGGGGGCTGTCTGATAATAAAACCTAAAGGAATGTCAGACAGTCAGGGTCCACCGTGCAAAGACTCTGCTGCAGACTATGGCAGAGGATAAGGGGTATATAAGTGTGCCACTGTAAAAAATAATAGCACAAGTGCAGAGTGCAATACCTCTGTTAAACTCACAAAGGAATATAATTAGAAAATAAAGCAATTCCTCCCTTACTTGGAGGGTGTGTGGAATGGTCTCTGTTAAAGATCACAGAGACAAAAGCAGTGAGTGTGAAATGGCACCTATCTAGGTCCGTTCCTCTAGTGGTGCCAGGAGACGGACAGCAGCGTAAGCCGCACAAAGCTCCTACCTGCGTTCGCTCCACTAGTGTGCGAGGACACGAACCACTAGATATGGCACCTGCCTAGGTCCGCTCTTCTAGTGGTGCAAAAGAGACGGACAGCAGCATAAGCCGCACAAAGCTCCTACCTCTGTTCGCTCCCCTAGTGTGCGAGGATACGAACAACTGCCAGACGCAGTATCAGGAACGTTACCCTAGCGGCAACATCCACCTACGAGTAGAATCACAAGGCCCAGCCAGACCATGTGCCTCAGGCACCTGCCTATGTCCACTCCACTAAGAGGTAAGGATACGGACTGCAGCCGAAGCTGTAAGGTATAAAAACGCTACCCTGCCGGTAGCGCTCACCTATCATAGACAGAGAGATGCCTAGAGGGACGTGCACAGGGCGTCTACCCTCATGCATGAACCAAGAGGACTGAGCGCCGGGCGGCATGCGTCAGGGTCTTATATAGACTCTGTGCCTCATCCAAGAAGGTGGACACCAGAGCCAATCCGCTGCCAGAATGATAGCAATGACGTCACGCTGGCCTATCACCGAGCAAAGCGTCACAAGCACATGACCAGCGACCAATCGGCATAGAAGGTGTCAGAGACATGTGACCTAGTGTCACAAGCACATGACCAGTGGCCAATCAGCTTAGAAGGTGTCAGAGACATGTGACCTCGTGTCAGCGATGATCTCACCCACACATGTGCAATGGCTCCAAGATAGGACTTAGTCTCCAGCGCTTGCACATGTGCAGTAGCAAGAAATCCGGACATAGTCTCCAGAGCCACAGCAACCGTAACACTAGAACTTTAGCACAGTACTGTGTGTCTGTCGATAAAGCTGTATTAGTGCTTGGTTATGTACATCAAGCTGTAGTTTGTTTTGACACCATTTTAGGTTGCATATGCCAAGTGGTGTAGCGATAGTCTGATGGACCCAGATGCACTATTTGGACCTGGATCCCCACCTACATGTTGGACAGGTGATTGGGCCCTTGTAGTCATCCAGAATTTATAAAGACATGTTTGTTTGTTCCTGATGTACAAATGTACCCTGTCCTGGCTCCTTCCTATATTAATCTCCCTCATCCTGGTCTTTTCCAATAATAATGTTCCACATCTTGGGCCCTTCCAGTAATAATACCTCCACACCAGGCTCCTTCCTTTAATATTGTCCCCCATCCTGGGTACCTTTCTGGCCTAATATTCCCCATAGTGCTGTAATGCCCCCCATGCTGGTATAATGCGCCACATTCTGGGCCCATTCCTTATATAATGTCCTTCTTATGAGTAAAATGCCCCAATACTGGTATAATGCCCCCAATTCCTTGCATGATGACCGCCATTCAAAGCCCCTTCCTGGTATATTTGTGGTAAATATGGTGACAGAAAAATGGCAGTTGTGGCATTTTTCAATTTTTTTTCTTTACAACATTCATATTTCGGCTTTATATTTTGATAGATGAGAGTTTTATAATTACATTGATACTAAATATGCGTATAAACTTTAAAAAAAAAAAAAAAAAAATCTGTACGTTTCTTGATGGGGAGATTAATTAACACTTTTTTTTTTGGTTCATTATTTTTAAAAACATTTTAAACATTTTTTTTTAGTTTACTTTTCCTTTTCCCATGGGGCAATGAACCTGCATTTATTTCACCACTTGTACTGCAAATGCACTTACTTGGGCACCATTCACAGTTTCTATACAATGTACAGAGCTGTGGCATGCCACTGTCATTTCACTGACCTATGAGGAATTTTGGATTTTAGGATATTGACCACGATTGATCTGATATTAATGATGAATTCTGAAAGATAGGTCATTAGTAGGGATGAGCGGACCTGCGGATGTTCATGTTTGCCTGGTTGGGGCGGACTTTAGCTAAAAGTCCAATTGGGACCCATATTTGACCCGAACATGACCCTGGACTTCATATAAGTCAATGGAGACCCAAATTTCTGTGTTTTAAAATGGCTGTAAAATGGTCATAGTAAGGGTTAGGAGGCTGTAAAATGGGGGCATAAGCCCTGCAAACAAATGTGGATAGGGAATAAGTGAAATACAAATGATTTGGGCTCCTGCTTATTTTTGATAACAAGCACAAGTAAAGCAGACAACTGTGAGCTGCAACCCTCAGCTGTCTGCTTTACCTTGCCCATTATGAAAAATAGAAGGGATCTGACTACATTTTTTTAAATTATTTGAATAAATATTTTTTTTAAAAAAACAGTGTTTGGGGGCGTGTCCAGGATGCTGAGCTGAGTGGACGTGGGGAAGAGGAGCTCCTGTTGACCCTCAGCTAAATCAGCACTTATCATAAGCACAAACCTACTCACCGGCTCTCAGGATGGGACCACGGAGGATTAAACCATCGCAGCAGGCATCGGTGGCCCCCCCGCTGCACACCACGGCGCTGGATACTTTCTTGGGCCTGGAACAGGGTCCAGGGGAGGCCCGGACGCCATCTTTCCAGGAGCATGGAGGGGAAATGGAGGCACTGGCCCGGCCTGCTAAGCAGCAAGAGAAGGAGGAGTGGGTGAGCGGGGACACAGGGGAAAGTGGAGGAATCTCTGCAGCAGTTCCAACAGGGAATGCCTTGGCTCAGCAGCCCTGCACTGCATCGGATCCTCAGGCACAGCAGCAGCAGGCCCAGGAGCACATAGTGGCTGTGGGAGATAAGGTGGAGGTCGGGGGGCAGCCCTCCCCACTGCCGGGAGAAGGGACTGCAGCCACAGCTGGTAATATCAGGGAACAGAGCAGCCTGCTTCCCCCCTCTGGGCCTCGGTGTGGAGATCAACCTCCCCAGCACCAGACTAAAACTCCAGTGTCTATTACTGCAGGTGCTCACCTTAAAGGGCCAGACACCTTCTATAAGGACATGCATGATTTCATAAGTAAACTTCCTTCTAAAGAGGACTTTCAATGCCTCATACGTGAGGTTAAAGCAACTTGCAGGTCAGAAATAGCTGAAGTGAGGAGAGATTTGCAGCAATTGTCTGACAGAATTGAATCCCTGGAGGAAGAGCATGACATCACCAGATCCCATGTATCAGAATTACACAAACTGGCAACATCGCAACAAAAAATAATGGAGGATATGCAGTCTCACATAGAGGATCTCGACAACAGAGGACGCCGTTGCAATGTCCGTGTGAGGGGGGTCCCAGAGTCAGATGGGCCCGAGGACACAAACTCCATACTACAATCCATCTTTAATGAAGTGTTGGACGCTCCCCCTTCTAACATCATCAAGCTGGACAGGGCACACAGGGCTTTACAGCCGAAGAATTTATCCACCCAACCCCGGGACATCATTTGTTGCATTCACGACTTCTCCACCAAAGAACTGATCATGGCTAAGGCTAGAATGAGGCGCACGGCACCTGTGTTCAATGGCAAGGAAATCCAGCTTTTCCCGGATCTTTCTCGCATCACACTCCAGAAAAGGCGGCACCTCAAACCCCTTCTCACGAGCCTGAAGGAGCACCAGGTTCCATACCGCTGGGGTTACCCGTTTGCACTAACAGCGCGCAGAGGGGGTAAATCGGCGACCCTTCGCACTCCAGCAGATACCACTCTGTTCTGTGAAGCACTGGACATTCCAGTGGTCTGTATCCCAGATTGGGACTTGCAAAGGTTGGAAGGGCCGCCCCCTCCCGTGTGGTCCAAGGTGAGGGGTGGAGGGCGTGGGGCTTTGGGGGGGAGAGGAGGTAGGGGCCGCGGGTCGCTCCCCTCCCCGGCTCGCCGTTGAGGACACTCCTTAACCTGGTTGGTGCCTATTTCTTATACCCTCTGAGTTCCAGTGGCTGAGCATGCTTTGTGATACTGTGACTCTCTCTACAGCAAGCCTCTGACTGTCCATTGTGTCATCTGCGGCCCTCTGGGTCTGTTGAGCTGCATAAGGGGGGGGGGCTGTAGCCACAATGATGCCGTGGGTGGTAGGGGGGTTGGCGGGAGCCCGGTCCCCTTACTTGGAGTTAGTGGTTGAGGTTTTTTGTTTTGTTTTTTTTTCCCTTGTTTCCTTTTGGCACGGGCCCGTGCCCACTGGACTGACCCCCGTGGGAGGGCTACTGGGGAGTGAGGTGGGTGGCTCTCTTAGCTCAGACGGGTTGGGGAACCTCTCTCTAGGTCTCTCCCTTCCGGGTTGACCCCCCGGGAATCTATGCCTAAGGTTTATGCATTTTGGTTAATGTTCTTAATTCATGTTCATTTCTATGTTTGTCCTTGTCTTCCCCCCTCCCCGATGTTTTTTCCTTATGTGTCCTTTCAGGTACCACCCCTTCTAGAGTCCCTGGGAGCTGCGGCCCTTTGTCGTATGGACCATCTCCTCTGGCCGGCTTCACAGGGGAAGTCATGCCCCCGACGGTATAGGTGTGCCATTAGCTTTTTCTTACTTCTAAGTTTTAGATATGACCCGCATTATCTCTCTTAACGTAAAAGGTCTGAATTCACCCCGTAAGAGGAAATTGCTGCTACAGGAACTGAAAACATCAGGTGCAGACATAGCCTTTATCCAAGAAACACATTTTGTGGAATCAAACACTTTCAAATTTGCGTCACACCGCTTTCCCATCCATTACTCGGCTTACTCGGGCTCCAAGAGGGGGGGAGTTGCTATTTTAATATCCTCCAGTTGTCCTCTACAAATTACGGGTTCTCACTGCGATCCAGAGGGTAGATATGTGATTCTGGAGGGCCAACTGGGGGGATCCCCGCACATAATGGCCAACATTTATGCACCTAATGAAGGGCAGATACGCTTTCTTAAGAAAATACTCGATCTGATAGGCGGACTGGCACCGGCCTCTACGGTGTTGGGGGGAGACTTTAACATCCCTTTTTCGGAGGTGGCCGACAGACTCTCTGTGGGTGGACACCCTCCATCGGGTGCTTTGAAAAATTTGTCCCGGGACTTTCGTAGGCTCATTAGATCAGGGGCTTTATACGACGCTTGGAGGGTGGACCACCCGGGAGAGAAGGCCTTTTCCTTCTACTCGCATCCGCATCAGACGCACACCAGAATAGACTATTTTTTCATTGACTCACAGCTGCTGGGGCGTCTTGAGAGGGTGGAAATGGGATCCATTACATGGTCAGACCATTCCCCACTCATAATGGACTTCAAGAAAGATGGTCCTCGACCTAGGCCTCAGCATTGGCGCCTTAATGAATCTCTGATCAAAAATCCCGACACTAGGGCCTTTTTAAATAAGCAACTGGTCGAATTCTTTCAGTTGAACACGGGCACGGTCACGTCGCCGGCAACACTCTGGGAAGCTCACAAGGCAGTGATGAGGGGACTATGCATTAGAGAGGGCGCCAGGGCTAAAAAGAATGCCACAAGCCAGCGGGACTCTATAACGGCCCATCTTAAGCTACAGGAGGGGAGACTGGCGGCTGCCCCATCACTGACTATTCTTAGGAGAGTCATCAGCCTTAGGGAAAAGTTGAGAGACTTGGCAATTGGCAGAGCAGAAAAATTGCTAACCTTTTCCAAACAAAGATACTATGAAAGGAGTAATAAGGCTCATACCTTACTCGCCAGGCAGCTTAAGGAGCGCGCTACATCCTCATGCCCTCAGGCTCTGCGCGACGAAAAGGGCACTATCCACTATCACCCCGCTTCAATAGCTGACATTTTTTTCAATTACTACAACAAGCTTTATAACCTTCCGGTTCCCCCGGGCATGGCTTCGCGCGGGGCTGGGGCACTTGGGGACTATTTTTCGGCCCTTGAGCTCCCTTCACTGCCTTGCGGAGCAGCCGCGGCTTTGAATGAAGAGATTACTACAGAGGAACTGGAGCAAGTTCTGGAAGCCCTGCCTGGCGGGAAGTCACCGGGCCCGGACGGCTTTACTTATTTTTATTACAAGGTGTTTGCGGTGGAGCTCCTCCCACACATGGCCGCCTTGTTTAACTCTTTCCTTCAGGGTGACCCTATCCCTCCATCCATGCTACACTCCCATTTAATCCTCCTGCCCAAGCCACCCAGGGACCCATTGGACTGTGCTAATTATAGACCAATAGCCCTTTTGAACTCCGATTTGAAGATGTTCACCAAGCTCTTGGCGGCCAGGCTTAATCGATGGTTGCCCCAACTCGTGTATAAAGACCAGGTGGGTTTTGTCCCTTGCCGTCAGGGGGGGGACAACACCAGGAAGGTCATAGACCTGGTGGATGTGGCAAATCGGACGAAGCAACAGGCGTTGGTGTTGAGTCTAGATGCAGAGAAGGCTTTTGACCGCCTTGCGTGGCCTTTTCTCTTCAAGACAATGGAGGTCTTTGGGATCTCGGGTGGCTTTATGCGGGCCTTGAAGTCCCTGTATAGCGCTCCTACGGCCTCTATCAAACTCCCCCTCCACATCTCTAAGCCTTTTCTCATCTCAAATGGCACCAGGCAGGGGTGCCCCCTGTCCCCCCTCCTTTTTGCACTATGCATAGAGCCCCTCGCGGCCTCGGTCAGGAGCAACCCAGACATCTCGGGGGTCCTGGTCAGGAATAAACCGTTTAAAATCTCACTTTTTGCCGACGATGTGCTCATTACACTTACTAACATCCATGTGTCCCTTCCAATTTTAATGTGCACCTTGGGTAGGTACGGGAGCCTTTCGGGGTATAAGATCAACTCTAGCAAAACGGAGGCAATGCCCTTGAATCTCGACCCGGTGGCCCTGGATTACCTGCGTTTGAATTTTAAGTTTCGTTGGAAGACAGATGCGGTCAAGTACCTGGGGGTTAACCTCACATCTACTTATGATTCCCTCTATAACCTTAACTTCCCCCCCCTTTTCCGAGAGCTGAGAACTCTTTTGAGCAAGTGGTTGCCCCTCCCTCTTTCGTGGATGGGGCGCATTGCGGCGGTTAAAATGAGCTTGCTCCCAAAATTATTATATTTCTTTGAAACCCTCCCAGTTAAGGTACCAATAAAGGAGCTGAAGTCCCTTCAGGCGGCTATCCTTAGATTTATTTGGTGTAACAAACGTCATAGGGTGGCCAGGGAGGTGTTGATGGCTCGGAGAAACAGGGGGGGGCTTTCTGTCCCGGACATCCTAAAATACTATTGGGCGGCCCATCTTAGGAGGATCCCCTGTTGGGTGTCCCTTTGGGCATACAACAGGTGGACTGAGATTGAAAAACTTTGGCTGGCGCCTATACATCCAAACGCGCTCCTGTGGCCCCCGGCCCAGTGTGATTCGCCCCCCCCTCTTCTTGGACCGATGCAGTTCACTAGGGACCTCTGGGCATTTTGCATTAGAAGATTTCCTTTGGCATCCCCCTGCTCCCCTCTGGTGTCCTTCATATACCAACCCTTGCTCCCAAGCAGTCTGGAGTCGGACATGGTGCACCCCTGGCTCAAGGCAGGTCTATTCAGATTTGCAGACATTATAGATGGAAGTACAATGCAGATCCATTCCTTTGAGTACCTTAGAGATAAATTCTCTCTCTCTAATCGAGAGTTTTTCCAATATCTGCAGATCAGAGACTTGGCTGGCTCCTTGTTTGGCAGGGCAGGGGCCTCGATTCCCACAGATTTTGAGAAAATTTGCAGAAGGGGCACTGATACTAAGGGGCTGATTTCGGAAATTTACATTTTGCTTTCTGATTCACGGGAGGGGCCCGAGGGGTCTTTTCCATACATGCGGAAATGGGAGTCTCTATTGGGAAGGCGGATACTTCCTCAGGAATGGGCAGCAATCTGGGGAAACGCCGCCAAGACGTCAATATGCACACTATATAAGGAAAATATCTATAAAATTTTGCTATTTTGGTACCACACTCCAGATTTCCTTCATGGCATAGACCCCTCCATACCGGCTTGTTGCTGGAGATGCGGGGGAGGCAGGGGCACCATTCTGCACATATTCTGGTCCTGTCCAGGGATAGTCCCCTTCTGGGAGCGGGTTAGAGGGTTGATCCATAAAGTACTATATATAGAGGTTGATCTTGATCCCCTGATCTATGTTCTGGGTCTTGGGAATGGGGGATTGGGAAAAACGGCCTCTAAGCTTTTGTCCCACATCCTTACGGCGGCCAGATGCTTAATTGCAAAGAATTGGAGGCAGCCAGGGACACCCTCACTCCAGAGCCTCAAGTATAGATTACTGGACGTTAGACGCATGGAACATCTCACGGCACTATTGCATGACACAGTTGACCGCTTCCAGGCCGTGTGGGCACCATGGGACTACTTTGCGGGACAGGAGGATCTGTGAGACTGAGGCCTATGGGTCCTATGGAAGGAGCATGGACTCTTGAAACCCTTCCCTCTTCCCTCCTATTTCTCCTCTCCCCTCCTAACCCTCCTCACCTGTCCTGTCATTGTTTGTCTAGGTTCGATAAGAATTGTGAATTTTATGTTTTATTTTATGTATGAAAAACGTAAATTGAAAATCTCAATAAAAATTCAAAGTTTAAAAAAAAAAAAAAACCAGTGTTTGGCTCTGCCATATTTTTGATAGTTAGGAAAGGTAAAGCAGACTTCTGAGGGCTAGTATTGTAAGGCTGGGAAGGCTCATAGTTATTTGGTCCCTCCAAGCTAAAATTAACAGCCTTCAACCACCCCAGAAGATGTGCCAATTCTGGCAATTTGCCCGCCTCTCCCTGATTGCCCTGGTGCAGTGGCAATCAGGGTAATACTTTTGTTGTTGATGTCAGCTGTGAAATGAGTTGGCATCAAGTCCAGGGGTTAGTAATGGATAGACTTCTATCAGACACCCTCATTACTAATTAGGTAAGTGTAGAGTTAAAAAACACACAGAAAAAAAAAGAAAACTAAAACCTCCCCCACACTCCCTCATTCATCAATTTTTTAATGAAAAAAAATCCTTTTAGTTCTGACAGAATACAATTGGGGAATAAAGGCTCTCTCATTGTACCTCATTCACCAAGTTATTAAATAAAATTAAATCCTCGAAGTTCTAATGTAATCCAATGGTGTAATGTCCCAGAAAGCCCATTGATTCTTATGGAGCCTTGTTCTGACAATACTCTCAGAACAAGGCTCTATAGGCTACTGCCGGTCAGCAGCAGCCCATAATATCTCATAATTATGAGAAATCCCATACCTATCGCTGGCCGGGAGTGACCTATGGAGCCTCGTTCTGACAACATGGTCCGAACGAAGCTTCATAGGAATCGAAGGGTGTCCTTAGACATTATACTACAGATTATGTCAGAACTTCAATCATATACAAGATTTCTCCCGTGCCTCCCCCATACTCTGGAATGCTCTATCCCAGCATTTCAGACTCTCTCCTACCGTGGAAAGCTTCAAGAGGAACCTGAAAACCCACCTCTTCCAACAAGCCTACAACCTACAGTAACCCTCAGTCCAGTACACGGCTGCGCAATCAGCTCTGTCCTCACCTATTATACCCTAACCCATTCCCTGTAGACTGTGAGCCCTCACATGCAGGGTCCTCTCTCCTCCTATACCAGTCTGTTTTGTACTGTTAATTATTGTTGCACTAGTTTTTAAATGTACCCTTTTCACTTGTAAAGCGCCATGGTATAAATGAGGCTATAATAATAAATAATAATAATAACTTTGAGGATTTATTTTTAATTAATAAATTGGTGAACTAGGAAGTGTGGGGGAGTCTTTATTCAAATAAAGCATTCTCTCAGTGTGTATTCTTTTAACTCTACACTTAACAGGTTAGTAAAGGAGGTGTCTGATAGATGCCTATCCATTACTAACCCTCGGGTTTGATGCTAGCTGTCAATTCACAGCTATCAACCCCAAAAGTATTACACCGATTGCCACTGCATCAGGGCAGTCAGGAAGAGCCAGGCAAAGTGCCAGTATTAGCTCATCTAATGGATGTGCTACTTCTTGGGCTGCGGGCTGCTATTTTTAGGCTGGGAAGTGTCAAATAACCATGTGCCTTCCCAGCTTGATAATACCAACCCCCTGCTGTCTGCTTCAACTGCAAAGGTTATCAAAAATAGGATGTTATTTTTTTTTTCTTTATAGTTCACAGGAATCTTTCCCATGCAGTAAAGTTTATTGATTGGCTGTGCTGCAGCCTTTCAACAAACTTTATTAGCATACGAGCAGCACCCAAACTCCAAATTCGAACACAGACTTTTTTTTTTGAAAAGAAACAAATGTTTCTACTAAAAATTCTTCACAATGATATTGCAGTCTAAAGGGAGCGTAAAGAGGCTGTAAACTACTTTAATATTGATGGCCTATATTTAGCATATGCTATCATTGCCTGATCGGTTGGGGGTGCAACATCTGGCACCCCCTCCAATCAGCTGTTTCAGGGTGATGTGCAGTGTTAGTTTTCACATAACCTTTTGAATTTAGCCCAAAATGTTCTACTTTGGTCTCCTCTGACCAGAACACCTTCCACATGCTCACTGGGTTCCCTTCATGGTTCTTTGTAAATTTCAAATGAGTTTTCTTATGGCTTGCTTTGAATAATTGTCATGCTCGTGTGTCGCCCACCTGTAGCGGTCGGCTCACGGACATCACTCCACCTTCAGGGACGCCACAGGGTCTCCACGTTGGTATCTCTGGCAACAGGTACGTCAGGTTATGTATAAATGAGTCGTGACGCCACTCACGGTTTGTGGTCAGGGATATGGGTGACCGCCACTGCAGTTTAATGAGCGTCTGGGGCTGATGGAGTCTGCAGTTAGATGGTGTGGCCTCCCGTGAGTGAGGCTGGCCCCAGGGGCTCGGGTGTGTAGAACAACAGGTCCCAGAATAACTCAGTCTCAGTCCGAAATGTCTTGCAACTGTTTCTTACTCACTTTTTTGATGTTTTGTGAGGAACCCGGGTGATGCTGAGATAAACCAGGTGGAACCAGGAACTCCTTCAGGCCGATCTGAGGGTAACCATTAACTCGCCTTCCTAGTACTTCTTTGTTTCGGATAACCCCTGACTTAAAGTACCGTGGAGTTCATACAGGGAAGTCGCTACTGCCTTTTCTCCCCTTTCTGGCCCGTTTACCGGCAGCGTGGACCAGGTGAGATGGCTTCTGGCTCTGTCTCCTTATGGGTCCCCCTGTTGCTGCTGAGGCTCAAACTCTGGATGGTTGGTGGGGTACCTCTAATACCCTCACCGGCAGGTTTAGCAGACCACTAAATGGATGTCTACTCTAGGGACCTGTTCCCTGTGCGTGCCTAGTCACCAGCAGTCCTCGTACTCGAATGCCTCTCCTCAGGTGTCTTTCAGACTGACTTTCTGGTAACCGTTCTCCCCGCTAACAGCTACCACACGTGCAGGGTCTGACTAGCATGTGTGCACGTCTGCGTCCTTCAGCAACCACTGCTCACTGCCCCCAGACTGGCTTGCTCCACCTACTTTCCTGACAACCTCTGCAGCCTAGCTCCCAGCCCCTTCACTGTACCCCTTGATCGGATATGAAGGCAGACCCCTACAGGGACTGCCCAAGGGTCCCATCTAATGGTGTGGGAGACCTGGTCACTATGTGTCTGTGTACACACCTCATTCTGGCCTTTGGAATCACCTGGAAGTACTGTCCCTGCATGGGTGCAGTACTCAGTGGTGCCTGACCAGGTCAGGGGCGCCACACTTGGACTAGAGAAGATCCAGTATGACACCAAAAACACAACTAAACAGGGGAAATACAATGACAAACAAGGGGTACACTTTAACAACAGTGGGCCCTAGCACTAGTGAGAGGGACGATGGGCACCTCCTCACTTACCTGCCGCTTTACCCTGCACTCCTAGCCAGTCCCTATACAGGTTCCTCACATGTTGCTGAGCCAGCTCCTGAAGCTCTGAGATGACCCTACAATAGTCCCTGGCCAGGGTGTGGGCAGCTGATGGATGCTAGCCTCACCGCTGCACTGAAACAACATACTGGGAAAGGAAGACAGACAGGGGGAAAACACCACAGCAGTCAGCACCAGGTCTGTAGCCACACCAGCAACTCCCAATAGAGGGTTTCAGCAGCTCCATCTTCCTACAAGACCAGTATTGAAATAAATCAAGAATAACCGGCACCCTCTGCTGGTAGCAGAGGGTATATAAAGGGAGTCAACCAAACCGGAAACACCTGATCAGGAGTCTGAGGTTGCTGCAAAGCAAACTGACATTAACTCTCTTTATGCCAAAGGAAAGAAAACCACATTTAAATAGCAGAGTCTCACCAGGTAAAGTGAGACTCAGACCCAGAACCTATCACTAATCGCTTAAAGCAGAGAGACGACCATGACAGTCATGTATTTCTTCTTGCCACTCTTCCATATAGACCAGATTTTTGGACTATACGATTAATAGTTGTACTGTGAACAGATTCTCCTACCTGAGATGCAAATCTCTGCAGCTCCTCCAGAGTCACCATAAACCTCTTAATTGCTCTCCATGCTTGGTATGTCAGTTTAGGTGGACGGCCATATCTTGGTAGGTTTGTAGTTGTTCCATATTCCTTTAATTTTTGGATGATGGATTAAACAGTGCTCTGTGAGATGTTCAGAGCCTGGGCTATCATTTTTTATAACCTAATTCTGCTTTTCTCTTCTTCACAACTTTATCACTGACCTGTCTACTGTGTTCCTTGGTTTTCATGATGCTGTTTGATCTCTAATTTTCTCAAACAAACCTCAGAAGCCTTCACATAATAGCTGTAGTGAGTCAGAGAGTAAATGACACACAAGTACACTTAATTTAAATATTATATGACTTCAGGAGGCAATTTGTCCCTTAGGATTCTATTTAGGGCTGTCAGAATACAGGGGGCTGAATACATATGGCCTTCGCAATTTTCAGATTTATATTTTTAAAATATTTTGAAATTCATTAATCATTTTCTGTACACGTCACAAACACTTGCTACTTTGTCTTGTTATATCCCATAAAATCACAAGAAAATACATTTCCGTTTGTGGGTGTAATGTGGAAAAGTTCAAGGGGTATGAATACTTTTTTACTAGGTACCTAATTTGGTTGACTTGTTTGCATTGCATTTCATTATATTTTAGATCTGATGGTAATTACCTACAAATTGACACCTTTACATTTTGCTTCTATTGATTAGCAAGTGATATTCTGTGCGAGAAAGGAGAGACCATTGCATAGGCTAACGTATTGATTGAAATGCACCCTATCTAGAGATTTGATGACCTTGATACTCCCTACTGGATTCTTTCTGAGCCATCATCCCACCTCTTTGTTAAAGACATTCAATCTTTGTCTAGATTTTCCATGTTTTTTCTTTCTTGTAATGTGTTACAACCACCTCTAAGTATCATGTGCTCAGACTACCAAAAATAGATGAGGATAAAAGCTCCTCATCCAAACAACATTGTCGAGAAGATTATGTACAATGTATAGAAAATATGTTTAGCAAAAATTTCAATTCGTGGTCTGAACTGCCTGCCAATTGCCCAGCAAATGAACAAAACTTTAATTCATTGGGTGAAATGATCTTTTGGTTTTCACAAATTCATCATTATCCCTGGCAGTGCATCATCCTCTATAAGTGTGTGTCACACACAGCGACGATGACAACGACGTCGCTGCTAAGTCACCATTTTCTGTGACGTTGCAGCGACGTCCCGTCGCTGTCGCTGTGTGTGACATCCAGCAATGACCTGGCCCCTGCTGTGAGGTCGCCGGTCGTTGCTGAATGTCCAGCTTCATTTTTTGGTCGTCGCTCTCCCGCTGTGACGCATACATCGCTGTGTGTGACAGCGAGAGCGAGACGAAATGAAGTGAGCAGGTAGCAGGAGCCGGCATCTGGCAGCTGCTGTAAGCTGTAACCAGGGTAAACATCGGGTAACCAAGGGAAGACCTTTCCCTGGTTACCCGATATTTACCTTCGTTACCAGCGTCCGCCGCTCTTGCTGCCAGTGCCGGCTCCCTGCTCTCTGCACATGTAGCTGCAGTACACATCGGGTAATTAACCCGATGTGTACTGTAGCTAGGAGTGCAGAGAGCCAGCGCTAAGCAGTGTGCGCGGCTCCCTGCTCTCTGCACATGTAGCACAGCGACCCATGTCGTTATGATCGCTGCTGCTTCTGCTGTGTTTGACAGCTAAGCAGCGATCATAACAGCGACTTACAAGGTCGATGTTACGTCACAGAAAATGGTGACGTAACAGCGACGTCGTTGTCGCTGTCGCTATGTGTGAACCCAGCTTAAACAGGACATGTAATACTGAGAATAATGGCATACCATGTGCACTGAACGACTTATTACAGTGTGCATCTGAAGCTGGGTTACCATGTGCATGCAGATTATCAAAATCACCGCCGACCGGCAAACATCTTACACTTGATGGTCGTTTACCGCTACATATCTTCCAGTGTCAACGAACCTTAAATGCAAAGTTTTGGCTCAAAGAATCGTCCTGTAATTGATTTACTTTAATATCATCTCATTAAAATTTTCCTTATTTTTTTTTCGTAAAGAAAAATTGTTGAAAAAAATATGAGACGTGATATTGACAGGAAATACTTTACAGGCATTTCATATAAGTAAAAAAAAAAACATTTTATCTTTTAGACTTTTTGATCATGTCAGTGGATGTCCAAAATGTTAATTATAAATCTGCATAAAGTGGTTTCATGAGGCTATTCATACTCCTTCTTAGAGAAAAAAAGCTCTTTTCTTGAAGGTTAATTAAAATTGATTGAAATGTAACCTGATGAAATCCTTTTTTAACCTGTACATCCTGTTTAAACATTGCTTAAGATTCTGTTTTCTTTGTCTATTTTTTTTTTTTACAAAATCTATTTGCAGTTAATCTGGGAAAGATTAGGCCAAGTTGATTAAATAATAATTTATTCAATGTATTGATTGCATTCTTGCAATGTATTTACTATATTTTTCTTGGGTGTTGTAAGAAAAACATTTTTCTCGGCTTTTGAAATTTCCCATAATCATTTATCTTATCGCTCGTTCAGACAACCATAAAAATCGGATCTGTGCGATCTGATTTTTTATCGGACAGCACACTGATCCTGGTTATTCATTTGGACAGTATAGATGACCGATTTTTTTCGCTGACAATCTGTGAAAAATAAATCATAGCATGCTACTGTGTCGCCCTGGGCAAGCCAGGGGACACAGGTCACAACACCACCACACCCCACACTCCAGGTAGGCACATCTGCTAACCTAGAAATCCTTGTTGCCTTCCTCCAGGAGTCTGTTGATGCACACCAGGGGGTGGGCCAGGCGGTTGGCTCCGCCCACCAAGGAGCTCACAACTCTGGAGGCAGGAAGTTACCAGGCAGAAAGCTCAGGGAGGAGGAGGTGGAAGGAGGCAGAAGGCCCAGGCAGGGCAAGTGTGAAGAGCAAAAGTAAGAGTAAACAACAAGAAGTGAAAGTAAGAGAAGTGAAAAAGGAGGAAAGCAAGAAGAGGTGACAGCGCAGAGAGAGTGCAAAGCCTGAGAGCCCAGCTTTGTGTAGGGCTAGAACAGCAAGGTCAGCGACGGCGGTGACTGTCCGGAGGGGGACCGTTTGGAAGTTCCTGGAAGGACCCCGTTGGCTGTGTGCCCGGTGGTCTGGAGCAGTGTTCCGAAAGACAGTCAGCACCAGGGCAGGGGCCTCTCGGACCCCGGCAAGGCTAGGAGTCGCCAAATTTGCCGAATCCGTCAGTGAAGGGGACGTAGATTCCCCCAACAACCAAGTCCCGATAGAAGGCAACAGTCCAACCTGTACAACAGAGGCACCGCCACCGCCAGGGCACCAGTCTCTGAGGGCCAGCGCCTGCGGGAAAAGTGTAGTGCTCCTCCGGCCCAGCTTGAAGCCGGGGAGCGGGTTACCGGTGGGGACCCATCGCAACCATCCGTACATACAGGTGCAAGGAAGAGGGACATCACCGTCACCTACCGGGGAAGCAAAGCAGCCGTCTGTGGGACCGTCCTACCAGCCGTTTGGTTTACCGTACAAACTGTGTCCAAGTCTCAGGCTGAGTGAGTACCATAGTGCCGCAAGGCACAGCGCTGCCCCCGCGTCCCTGCGCCCACCAGGCCCTGCACCTCACAAGCCATCACCGGGCCCCGGGATCACCAACCCCTACCCACGGAGGGGCAACACAACACCTGGCTGCTCCCCATCACCATCCCCGGGATCCCCGCATTGAGCAGCGGTGGTGCTACACATCACCACAACCGTGGGTGGCGTCACGGACATTATCCCAACACCCCAAAAAAACCCCCTTTCACTCACGGGCGAGGAGTGCCGCTCGAGGAAAACCCCCGGGATCCGGCCTACGGCTCGAGCCACAACTGAGCAGCCGGACCCGAGCAGAAGGGGTGAGCGCGGTGTGCTGACACCCTCCTCCCCGCCCGCGACAACTTGGCGTCACGAACAGGATCTTACCGCTCTGCCGTCTGGTAGAGGTGCGCCTTGTTACCGCCGGAGGTATCCGGCAGAAAAATTTCAGAAGCCGCCATCTTTGGCGCGAAAAGTTCCCGCTCGAGCGTCTTCTCGAGCAGTAGAGGCGCGAAGGCCAAAACCCCGCCCCGAGAGAGGAGGGGCCGGAAAGAGCTAAGGGGGACGCGATGGCGGCTGGACGCATGTAGCCGCGGCTACAGAAGCAGGGACGCCAGGACTCTGCGGCCATTTACTGGTTCCTGGAAGAAGCCGCTGCTAAGGATGCTGAGTCCGACCAACAACACCGTGGTCCCCGCGCCTTGCATCGCGGCGCGGGTGGAAGTCCGGACCGTCCAGCTAAGCAGCCGTCTGCAGGTCCGCATGCAGCTCCTCCTGGAGGAGTGGGAGGCCGACATGGTGGAAGTGGTGGCGGCCATACGGAGACGCGAGGTGGAGGGAGTCTTGGAAGGGAGGGTAAGTGACCCACGCCCCTGTGCCTCTAGTGGGTCGGTCATCGCGGCTGAGGGACCCGGTCCATACCCGCTCGCCCTGCTACCTCCCCCGCCACCCGTGTTAGCTGCTGCTGCCCCGCCACTAGGCCCGCTACCACCACCACCGGTAGCGGTACCCTGCCAATCCGCCCCGGCGGACCGACCTGCAGCAGAAGCTCGTGACCATTCTGATACGCTCCCCTGGGAGAAGCCGAAGGCTGAGGCCGTCAGCAAAGATGCACCGGAGGCACGGCGGGGATGCAGCTGCCAGGAGGCAGAACAGGCCATGTCACAGCGGGGTCCCTCGTTACTGAAGGTGCCGGTCGTAGCCGACACGGAGGGACTCTGGCTGGGTCCGTCCCCCCGCACACGCTGAACCGGAGCAAACAGAAAGTGCTCCCGGCTGGGAGCGGCGGCAACAGCAGCTGCGCAGGAAGATCGATGCCCGAGAGGGGTGTAGAGCGGATGTGCATGCCCGCATGTATATGGAAGAAGATCGCCTGCAGCGAGCTACCATTGGGGTCCAGAGCGGTGCACCATGTGAAGGTGGCACTAGAGCCCCACGAGTGAGAATGGACTGTTGAGCCGCAAAAGACAGCGGATGCCCGCTGCAGCAGTCCCCGTTGGGACCACCTGTCTGTTGAAAAAGTTTGAAAGTTCTGCAATGATAATGAAAATAATCCGAAGAAGTCACCTGATTCACCGTGTGATTTGCAACCGGCTGGAGCCGGCACCGTTGTCCCCGTGGGGACCGTTTAAAGTTTAAAAATGCATGGGAACTATCCATGGACAAGCCCGTGAACTCTGCAGGGCAACCACAAACGTTAGTGGCTTGTAAATATGTTGGGTACCGTTACCGTTTCCGCAGTGCCGCCTCCGGAGAGGCAGGTTGGAGGGAGGGCCCTGAGCAGAGCAGGCCAGGGCCCAGCCACCAAAGGAACCGGTGGCTACCCTCTGGAGGGAAGGACAGATCCCGCTCGGGTACCGTGTGCTGGACTGTGGGTCAAGGGGTGCTGCCTGGGTTTTAGGGGCAGCATCAGGGCCAGGTTACTTGGGTGGGAGAGAGCGGAAACCGTGACCGTATACCGTTGAAACGTTAAAAGTAAAATGTGCCTCCCGTCTTGGGAAGATTATTGAAAATGTATTGATGTTTAACCCTGTTATCCCCTTTTTACAGAAAAATAAAACCGGTGTAGGACGGCAGCCCGCGGACGGTCTGCGTTTTGCTAAGGGGGAATGTGTCGCCCTGGGCAAGCCAGGGGACACAGGTCACAACACCACCACACCCCACACTCCAGGTAGGCACATCTGCTAACCTAGAAATCCTTGTTGCCTTCCTACAGGAGTCTGTTGATGCACACCAGGGGGTGGGCCAGGCGGTTGGCTCCGCCCACCAATGAGCTCACAACTCTGGAGGCAGGAAGTTACCAGGCAGAAAGCTCAGGGAGGAGGAGGTGGAAGGAGGCAGAAGGCCCAGGCAGGGCAAGTGTGAGGAGCAAAAGTAAGAGTAAACAACAAGAAGTGAAAGTAAGAGAAGTGAAAAAGGAGGAAAGCAAGAAGAGGTGACAGCGCAGAGAGGGTGCAAAGCCTGAGAGCCCAGCTTTGTGTAGGGCTAGAACAGCAAGGTCAGCGACGGCGGTGACTGTCCGGAGGGGGACCGTTTGGAAGTTCCTGGAAGGACCCCGTTGGCTGTGTGCCCGGTGGTCTGGAGCAGTGTTCCGAAAGACAGTCAGCACCAGGGCAGGGGCCTCTCGGACCCCGGCAAGGCTAGGAGTCGCCAAATTTGCCGAATCCGTCAGTGAAGGGGACGTAGATTCCCCCAACAACCAAGTCCCGATAGAAGGCAACAGTCCAACCTGTACAACAGAGGCACCGCCACCGCAAGGGCACCAGTCTCTGAGGGCCAGCGCCTGCGGGCAAAGTGTAGTGCTCCTCCGGCCCAGCTTGAAGCCGGGGAGCGGGTTACCGGTGGGGACCCATCGCAACCATCCGTACATACAGGTGCAAGGAAGAGGGACATCACCGTCACCTACCGGGGAAGCAAAGCAGCCGTCTGTGGGACCGTCCTACCAGCCGTTTGGTTTACCGTACAAACTGTGTCCAAGTCTCAGGCTGAGTGAGTACCATAGTGCCGCAAGGCACAGCGCTGCCCCCGCGTCCCTGCGCCCACCAGGCCCTGCACCTCACAAGCCATCACCGGGCCCCGGGATCACCAACCCCTACCCACGGAGGGGCAACACAACACCTGGCTGCTCCCCATCACCATCCCCGGGATCCCCGCATTGAGCAGCGGTGGTGCTACACATCACCACAACCGTGGGTGGCGTCACGGACATTATCCCAACACCCCAAACAACCCCCCTTTCACTCACGGGCGAGGAGTGCCGCTCGAGAAACCCCGGGATCCGGCCCACCGCTCGAGCCACCACTGAGCAGCTGCCGGACCCGAGCAGAAGGGGTGAGCGCGGTGTGCTGACACCCTCCTCCCCGCCCGCGACACTACGACTTGACTGAAATTGGATGTGACCCATTCAAGACTATGGGCACACATTACAATTCTGATCGGTGGGGGTCCGACACACTACAGCTCTGCCGAGCAGCCATTCTCGGTGTCAGCAGCCGAAACTGTACAATTATGTAGCTGTCCAACACAGCCTTTTCTACTGTATTGTTGCTCTGGCCGTGTACTGCACAACTGCCCCTATTGAGTTGCATAGATGGCGGATGTGCAATACCTGGCCATATTCACTATATAGTAGATGTAACTGTGCCTTGCAGCTTTGTAATTTGCAATTCCGGCCTCCAGCAACACCGAGAACAGCTGATCAGTGAGGGTGCCAGGTGTCGTACCCCCACTGATCAGGAATTGATGACCTATCCTAAAGATCCTAAAAAAATCGCAGCATGCTACAATTGGACTCTGAAATCAGATAATACCCATTCAAGACTATCGGTGCACGGATACATTACAATTTTGCAGCATAGGACCTATAAGTAGATCTGTGAATGATTAATAGCTGCTACTGTAAAAAAAAAAGAGGACAGGATGCGGATGACACATTTTCTGGATGCAAATTATACTAACAGTCCCTGTTTTTTTGGCCACTGGTAAGATATGCTGTCTAGATACATGACCACTGCAGCCAATCACTGTTCATTTGTTGTAAACTGTTAGAGCCAGTGATTGGCTGCAGTGGTCAGGTGTATGGAAGACATGTCCATCAGCACCCCAGCCAAGTGAATAGAGGTGAGGAGCCCTGGAGAGACAGCAATAGAATTGCGAGGGATTTAAAGGGAACCTGTCACTAGATTTGGCGACTATAAGCTGCGGCCACCACCAGTAGGCTCTTATATACAGTATTCTAGAATGCTGTATATAAGAGCACAGGCCGCTGTGTAGAACGTAAACAACACTTTTATAATACTCACCTAAGAGGCAGTCCAGTATGATGGGTGTCACTGCTCTCTTGTCCGGCACTGCCTCTCTCCGGTTCGACGCTTCCTCTCTGAGGCGATCACCATGCTCCTTCTTCTGAGGCCCACGTACATAACGCGTCCTATGTCATCCACACAGGCCAGCATTGAGGTCCAGCGCAGGAGCACTTTAATCTGCCCTGCTCAGGGCAGATAAAAGTATTGCAGTGCGCATGTACGGGTGGTCTTTAACCTTTCATCGTGCCTGCGCATTACAGTACTTTGATCTGCCCTCAGCACAGCAGATCAAAGTGCACCTGCACAGGACCGCAACGTTGGCCTGTGTGGATTACGTAGACGCATCATCCATACTGAGCTGGGTAGAAGGAGGATGGTGATAGCTGCTGAGAGGAGGGAGCAGACTAAAGAGATCAGGCACTGGACCGGAGAGCAGCGACACCCATCGGACTGGACCGCCCTCTAGGTGAGTATAATAAAAATGATTTTTACGTTCTACAGCGCGGCCTGGGCTCTTATTTACAGTATTCCGGAACACTGTATATAAGAGCTCACTGGTGGTAGCTGCAACTTATAGTCGCCAAATCCGGTGACATGTTCCCTTTAAGAATTTGGTACTTTGTTTTTTTAGTATTGTATTACATTTTCTCGCCTTGTTTTTTTTTTCTTCTGAAAGTGAAAAACTCCTTTAAGTCTCCAAAATCTATCAGTTTTCCCAATAACATAAGTGTAGACCTGAAAGCAATAAGAGAGGTAAAAATAAAAACATTAGGCACAAAATAGATTTAATCCATTACCATTTAGAGATAAACTGCACATATTAAATGTTATCCTCCATGCTAAAATGACCGGTTTGTCATCTGCATACACACCGAAGCGCTCAGTGTTAGTCAGAAGAAATATATTATGGAGATTGAAAGTAAAACTGTCACCATACTAACACGGCAGAAAAAGAAACGAGAATTACTTGCCGATGAAATAATATTGCTTGGAGATATTGCAATGTGTAATTTCTTCTCAAATGCATTTTTGTACAGTTATTTTTTTCAGTCGGTTCGGCCCTTGATTTAGCAGTTCCTATGCTAAATTCTGTGCTCATTTTTTATTGAATAGTGAATAAATCTTCTCAATTTCACTGCAATTCCCCACCATGAAAAAGATATTGGTACCCCCAGGCTGAAGTTTATGTGTGTGCCTGCCTTACGCATATACTTTAAAAGGTCTTTTTAATGAGGTCTGAAACCGCCTGTTTCACATAGAAATGGTTATTATTTTTAAAGTGGCGGTCTCATTTAGAGTTGTTTGTTTTTCCCGTAACAGAGAGGGGGAAAAACAGGTCAGCAAAAAAAAAAAAATAAGTCATGTATAGAAATTAAAGCCTTGGAAGAAATCTCTAATTGAGCCTTCCTTTCGTCCACAGCTACTCTCCATAACGCAACACTATTTACTACCCTCCGAGACCTGGAGGTCTAAATCTTGTTGAGTGTAAAATGTCAATCAAGGTGAACTTTCTGTATGAGTGTCACGAGGGAGGGTATAACTGGACAGGGACACCTAGGCTGGCCTTCAAACTGGAAAGGGACCCTGCACTGTTCCTTAGCTCAGAGGTACGATTAATGGTAGCAAGGTCGAAGTTACCAGCATGACCCTAACTCCTATCCAAGCCTTGGTGTAATTCCCCTCCCTCTCCTCCACCCAGAGGGTGAACCGAGACCGTAGTCACAAACCCCACAACTAAACATGGACAGGGGAATAACCAAAATTCATACACACTGCAATAAAACACAAAGGAGGGACTATACATACACAGATGAAAATAACAAAAAAGGAGGAAGTAAACAGACAACCGGGAAACTTCTACACCGTACAATAAGCACACCACAGATCACTAATATTAGATCACCACAATAAGACCGGAATCGCTGTACAAGGTGGAGGTATAATCAGCACTGAGTACCAAGATCCAGTACCTTATATAGGAAGAAGATGGCTGAGATTGTTAATTAGCTCCTAGCAGAGTTCCCCAGGTCAGAATGAATTATCTCCTGCAGGAATGAGGAATAGTGGACATGAAACATAAACACCTGACTCCCAGCTCTTGCTGAACAACTAGAAGACATTAGGTTGTTTGTCAGACTCTGCAGTGTGAACAGAGCCCGAAACCGCCTTGACACCTAATGAGTTTGGAACCAAACATCGCATGACAATGAGGAACTTTGTTGTTATCAGGTCTACCACCTACATAAAAGATTAAAAGCAGGCCTACCTTCTGTCTATGTGTGTAATGAGTAGTAATGGCATTGTATAGTAAACTGGAGGATTATAATCCATAGTAGAAGATGGTAGAATGGTTCATTCTATGACAATCAATTGACTTATCATAGAAAAAGTACTTTAAGATTAGGCTGTGCCACTATTTTTGTTGCTTGAAACAAGTTTTTTATTACACAAGTTTCTACACCAAACATCTTTTTCAAGATCAAAAGGGTTGTTATTTTAAACTTGAAAATGGTGCGATTTCGGAACAGAAATGTGGTTTAATAAAAAACCCATTTTCCACATTGACAGCATCAAAAAACACTTTCCTCCAGCCATAAAGCCTAACCTTATAGTGCTTTTTTTCCTACTAGTGAACTCTATTAGGGGAGGCAGCAGCGACTGTGTCTTTATGGTGGTTTACCATTTAACTTCCTAGCTGAACAGCATAGTTTTTTCACTTTTTTCCTTTTTTCCCTGTAATAGGGTCACCCTGCTTGGTTTGCCTTTCCAGTAGGGTATGTGTACCCGTTTAGTATTTGGTGCAGAAATTTCTGCACCAGTTTTGCATCTTTTGGTAGAAAAACATTGCGCAAGATAGACACACTTTTGCTGTGTTTCTTACATGTTTTTGATGCAATTTTTTACACACATCTTTAGATTTTTCTCCATTCATTAGTAGCAAAAATGCTGACAGAATTGACATACAGCAGATATAAATCTGCACCAAATTTGCAAGGAGAAAATACTCAATGTGTACATGAGACTTCAGGATTCTCATTCACTTTGCTGGTATCGGGACACCCTTCAGGTGTTGTGACAAATATGTGCAGCGACCCACGTGGCAGGTAGTTAACCTACTCGTTGATGGGCTGTTGCGGGTCGGGTCAGGAGATGTCACATGTCGCCTTGCCCGGTTATGTTGCCCCGAGACGTGCAGTAAAATGAAGAGATAGCGTAGTGATGGGCAAAGTTTGTCATGACACCACCTGTGGTATGTGGCCAGGGAGTAGCCGCTGCTGCAGAATTCCTTGCCCGAGCAGGTGTTATGGCAGCCGGAATGTTATCGCCCCCCCCCCCCACAGGCAGGGCGGGTCTTGGGTGGATGACGAGGGCAGTAGTCCCCGGGAGTGCCAACGCGCGGGGCGCCGGCAAAGACAGGGACAACCCAGGGGGCTTCGGTTCAAAGTACTCTTTACTCACAGTTCATATGATGGCCCGGAGGTGACACTCTCTGCCGCGATGGACCTCAGCCGGTCCTGGGTAAATCAGAGGCAATCACAGGTATCTGTGGAGTGTGAGACTCCCCTTCCTTGCTCTTGGTTGTGGATCCCCATGGCTTGAAGCGGCTTGGGGACCCCAGTGTCTCTGTTAAGTGTCCCAACCTGTATGCAGGTGGCGCGGATCCTCGCCGTGGGGCCTGGCTGCAATCCCCACCTCAGATCCTATGTGTCACTGTGCTCCAGGAAAATGGGCGGTGGGCGATGGGACTTGAAATCCCCATCCCCTGCAGATTCTGTCAACATAGAGTATAATCTGCCCTAGGGCTTCTGCACCCTGTCAGCGCTGGCACTGTGGGAACGGTTAGGCTCAACCTCCAGCTACCATGTTCTCCTTTGTCTCACCATCTTCACCGGGTGCCTCTCGCCCTCTTCCAGTCGGCCCAGTTCTAGAGGAAGCTCTCAAGCACTCTCTCTTAGCGACCGTGTTATTCAGAGTCTCAGACTATTCTAAACTGAAACTGTTTGTGTGACCCCACTCCCTCAGTCAACCCCCACCTTCTTGATGACTCATACAGGCTGTTATTATGGGGAGATAAGGTATGCACACCAGTGACTATGTAAGGGGAATACATGGAATAGCAGAAACTGCATTGTGAATACTGACTTGAAAAATCCAATAGCTATATGTAAGAGTGAAAATGTGAAAAATGGAATCTGCATTACTGCCATGAACATATGAATCAAGAGAAATTTAGCTACTGAATTGATCAATGCAATAGAGCCCCAACACTACGCCAAAGTATTTCTCTACGTTGGGGTCCCTAGCTTGTGTGTGTCCTCTCATGCAGTTAAAAAACTTACCGTGTATGGGAAGCTGAGACCCAGGCTATTTATGCGTATGATATGGATTGGCAATAGGTGTGGTTGGGGAGGGTTCACAAACGAAAAACAACTAACAAATAAGGAATAACGTTTGGAACACCATTCTAAGTCTGAACTGGGTGCTAAAACCTAAAAAAACATCACTATGGGGAGATATAGGGACCCCAACGTAGAGAAATACTTTGGCGTAGTGTTGGGGCTCTATTGCATTGATCAATTCAGTAGCTAAATTTCTCTTGATTCATATGTTCATGGCAGTAATGCAGATTCCATTTTTCACATTTTCACTCTTACATATAGCTATTGGATTTTTCAAGTCAGTGTTCACAATGCAGTTTCTGCTATTCCATGTATTCCCCTTACATAGTCACTGGTGTGCATACCTTATCTCCCCATAGTGATGTTTTTTTAGGTTTTTGCAGCCAGTTCAGACTTAGAATGGTGTTCCAAACGTTATTCCTTATTTGTTAGTTGTTTTTCGTTTGTGAACCCTCCCCAACCACACCTATTGCCAATCCATATCATACGCATAAATAGCCTGGGTCTCAGCTTCCCATACACGGTAAGTTTTTTAACTGCATGAGAGGACACACACAAGCTAGGGACCCCAACGTAGAGAAATCCTTTGGCGTAGTGTTGGGGCTCTATTGCATTGATCAATTCAGTAGCTAAATTTCTCTTGATTCATATGTTCATGGCAGTAATGCAGATTCCAATTTTCACATTTTCACTCTTACATATAGCTATTGGATTTTTCAAGTCAGTATTCACACAGCAGTTTCTGCTATTCCATGTATTCCCCTTACATAGTCACTGGTGTGCATACCTTATCTCCCCATAGTGATGTTTTTTTAGGTTTTTGCACCCAGTTCAGACTTAGAATGGTGTTCCAAACGTTATTCCTTATTTGTTAGTTGTTTTTCGTTTGTGAACCCTCCCCAACCACACCTGTTGTCAATCCATATCATACGCATAAATGGCCTGGGTCTCAGCTTCCCATACACGGTAAGTTTTTTAACTGCATGAGAGGACACACACAAGCTAGGGACCCCAACGTAGAGAAATACTTTGGCGTAGTGTTGGGGCTCTATTGCATTGATCAATTCAGTAGCTAAATTTCTCTTTATTCATATGTTCATGGCAGTAATGCAGATTCCATTTTTCACATTTTCACTCTTACATATAGCTATTGGATTTTTCAAGTCAGTATTCACAATGCAGTTTCTGCTATTCCATGTATTCCCCTTACATAGTCACTGGTGTGCATACCTTATCTCCCCATAGTGATGTTTTTTTAGGTTTTTGCACCCAGTTCAGACTTAGAATGGTGTTCCAAACGTTATTCCTTATTTTTTTCATACAGGCTGTTGACCTGGTAACCAGGAATTCCCCAGGGTGTCTGGCTTCCTGTATTGTATAACTAGCTGACTCATGGGCTGGGGATTGTGTAAGATCTCTATGTGAATGTTTTGTAAGTGAAAACCAGTAGTTAACCTCTTCTTACCCGGATAGGCATTGCACCTTAAGTCAGATGCAATATACTGTGACGACTAAGCCTTGCAACAACAACGTATACACAGATCATTATGGTATCCCCTAAGCACCTTCATCTGTTGCATAACATAGGCTCCCACATACTTTCATGGTCCATGAAACTTATAAGGTTTTTGATTGACTAATAACAAAACTTTAGTCCTCAAGATTCTAGATAAATAGTGCATTGACTGATTGAAACCAGATAAACAGAGACTTTATAGTAATAATGTTGCAATAGGGATTTCCCTTGAAGCCACCAGAAGAAATAACTTTGAGGATCCAACTTCCATGTCCAATGGACGTGTGTATGCAGCTGAATATAATATAAAGCAAAAATAACCCCAAACAACACTCAGTTACTTCTTTCACCATCAATCCAGTGTAGATGTAGTGGTGGCTAGTATGTGATTACTGCAGTTAGTCAGTGACCATACCAGCAGCGTGCTCTACATTATTGTAATCCATGGTCAGTATGCACTATGATGCCAATATTATGGATCACTGCCATCAAAATGGTTGCATTAATTAAGTGCTGGTAGCAGGTCAACAAAGACCGGAAGGCCTGCTGGAACATCTACGCTGGATCATCAAGTGATTCATTAAATAGGTAATGAGCTTTCTTGTTTAATACTGCATACTACTTTTTTAGTAACTGGATATCCTCTTTAACCTCTTTTACGTGATAACAACAAACACTGTAAATTTACGACGCTTGGTCGTGGGTTTTAGGCTATGTGCGCACTGGGAAATGGAATTTTCTTGAGAAAATTCCGCATGCTCTTAAAGATTACCGCACCCGCGGTAAAAAACCGCGGCAAACCGCACCCGAAAACCGCATGCGGTTTGCCGCGGTTTGCTGCGGTTTCACCGCGGTATTGTTCGCGGTATTGCCGCGATTTTGCCGCGTGCGGCTTGGGATGTGCTTTATTGCATTCAATGCAATAAAGCACATTGAAAAAAAAAAAGTCATTTAATTTTGAGATAGTAGATAGATAGACAGAAGAATAGATAGAGGGATAGATAGACAGACAGATAGAGGGATAGATAGATAGATAGATAGATAGAGGACAAATCGCTGCATTTCCCACGGTCGGCAGTGAGTTCACATTACCGGCCGTGGGAAATGACCGATAATTACCTCTGCTGTCTGCTGCTTTCATTCAGCGCTGTGTCTGTGACAGTCGCGGCTGGATGTAAGCAGCGCAGGACCTGTGGATTATGCTGGAGCTGTGGATTACGCCGGAGCTTTGGTACGGGAGGGGTTAATAAAATGGTGAACGAGGCTTGTTTGTTTTATTTAAAATAAAGGATTTTTCGGTGTCTGTGTTTTATTCACTTTACTTACAGGTTGATCATGTCAGCTGTCACATAGACGCTGCCATGATCAAGCCTGGAGTTAATGGCGGTGATCCACCATCATTAACCCCTTGTATTACCCTGCTGCCACTGCTACACGGCGGCAGGAAGAGCCGGGGGACACTCCGGTGCTGCCGCATAATGCATGCGACAGTCCCGGGGCAACTGCGGCTGATATTCTCGGCTGCGGGAGGGGGAGTGAGGCGGGGGACATTAACCCTGCCCCTCTCCCTCCCCAGCCTGAGAATACCAGGCCGCCGCTGTGTGTTTACCTCGGCTGGACGGTAAATATACAGCGGAGCCCACGTGTTTTTTTTTCTATATTTCCGTTTGCTTTCTATGTGTGTTCTATGTGTCTGGGGCCTATGTGTTCTGTGTCTGTGATGTGTGTGTGTTTACTCTCTGCACGGCTTCCTCTTCCTGTAATGACATCACTTCCCTGCAAAACCGCAGACAGGCGATGTACATTACCGGAGGTAAACCGCGAAATACCGCAGGGAATAACGCAGGAAAACGCAGTGAAACGCACAGAATTTGCTGCCTGCGTTATTCCCTGCGGGATTTCATGATTAACATTGGAGTCAATGGAGTGAAATCCCGCAGCGATGTGCGGAAAAGAAGTGACATGCACTTGTTTTTGCTGCGGGGTTCCCGCAGCAAAACATGCAGCTGTCAAATTCCGCCCAGTACGCACAGGATTTTTTTTCTCCATAGGATTTGCTGGTGATTCACTGCAGAGATGTTATGAACATTTTCTGCAGCGAAACATGCAGCAAATCCACGGAAAATCCGCGGCAAAATCCGGTAAGTGCGCACATAGCCTTAATCTCATGTCGTTGTAAATCTATAACTCTGGATTAAAATCAAACAATGAGCCAAAGTCAAGCTCACCAGTCCGTAAGAGTGCAAAGTTCCTAATAGACAATCCACAGAAAGAAATCCAGCACTTCTAAAAGATGAACTTTTTATTTCTTCAGATTAAAAAATAGAGTGAAAAAAATGGAGGCAACAAATAGTAGGTTAACGCGTTTTGAGGCATTTAGCCACGGAACGCGTAAACCGCTATCTATTGCTTATATTTTTTTATTCTATTTTTTAATCTGATAAAATAAAACATTCGTCTGTTAGAAGTACTGGAGTTCTTTCTGTGGGTATCTATCGTGCTTCTATGAAAGCGCCATTTTCTGGGGTGGCTGCGGACTGCAATTCGCAGCGGGGGTGCCCAGACAGCTTGGGCACCCTGCATTGCGGATTCCAGTGCCCAGCTGCCTAGTTGTACCTGGCTGGACACAAGAATTGGGCGAAGCCCACGTCATTTATTTTTTTAATTATTTCATGAAATTCATGAAATAATTAAAAGAAAACGGGCTTCCCTATATTTTTGGTTCCCAGCCGGGTACAAATAGGCAGCAGGGGGTTTGGGGGCAGCCCGTACCTGCCTGCTGTACCCGGCTAGCATACAAAAATATGGCAAAGCCCACGTCATTTTTTTGGGGGGCAAAGAAATCCTGCATACAGTCCTGGAAGGAGGATGCTGCGCTTGTAGTTCGGCAGCTGCTGTCTGCTCTCCTGCATCCACTAATGCATGGAGTATGCTGAGCCTTGTAGGTCTGCTCCCCCTGACTCTCCCTCCAGCATACAGTCCTGGATGCAGCATGCTGAGCCTTGTAGTTCTGCCGCTGTCTACTCTCCTGCATACACTAGTGGAGAATGAAGAACATATTGAAGAAGGAAATGACATCAGACCTTTTTTTCTTTTTCTTTTCTTTTAACAATCTTTAATGGCAATGTTCACTGATAAAAAAAACGCATAAAAACGCAGTGAGCAAAAACGCAGCAAAAAACACACCAAAACGCGGTAAAAACGCATACGTTTTTGCCGTGTTTTTTTGCCGCGGGTGCGTTTTTGTGCGTTTTTTGCTGCAAAAAAACGCACAAAAACGCAGCGTCAAAAAAACACAGTGTGTGAGCTTAGCCTTAAAATGACTTCTACAATCTGGCAGGGACATGGTGTATCTCCGATGGTGATCCGGCAGAGAAGACAGAAGCGGTCTATTACCGTTTTGTCCTGTCTTTTGCAACCTATATGGCACTCCATAAGGTAATAGAAGCACTGGAAATCCTGTGGCTTCTAGTGTATAGGAGGATGAAATGATCGTTAGGTGTCTGCTCAGCATAGCGGGTTTGCCAGGGCCTAAGAGACTTAGGTGAGATCTGCCAGTGATGTGTGGCTCAGACGGCAACAGTTTTCCCTAATTGGTGCTTATAGGATGCCACAATTACAGTGTAAAAAATACAAAATAAAGGAAAAAATATGTACCCAAGATATCTTTTGTTATCTACTAGGGGACAACTTAAGAAAATTTCATATCAAAACATGGGGAGAAAAAAATAAAAAAATAAACATTTCCATTTTTGCAAAGAATATGAAAACATGCTTTTTTGAAATGGAAAATTCATTGTAGTTTGTATAGATAATGAAGAGAAAAGCAAAAATATAAATTAGGTTATTTGAAGTAAAACATAACCTGTAAAATATATATACAGGTGTTTGATAAACTGTCAATTTTGCAAGGTTTTCCACCTACAAAGAATGGAGAGGTCTGTAATATTTATCATTGGTAACTTCAAATCTGATAGACAGAATCCCCCCCCAAAAAAAAAAATCCAGAAAATCATATTGTATGAATTTTTAAATAATTAATTTGCATTTTATTGCATTAAATAATTATTTGATCACTTACCAACCAGAAAGAATTCTGGCTCTCATAGACCTGTTATATTTTCTTTAAGAAACTCCTACTCTGCATTTATCACCTGTATTAATTGCATCTGTTTGAACTTGTTACCTGTATGAAAGACACCTGTCCACACACTCAATCACACACCAACCTCTCCACCATGGCCAAGACCAAAGAGCTGTCTAAGGACACCAGGGACAAAATTGTGGATCTGCACAAGGCTGACATGAGCTACAAGACAATAAGCAAGCAGCAGCTTGGTGAGAAGGCAACAACTGTTGGCATAATTATTAGAAAATGGAGGAAACACAAGATGACTGTCAATCTTGTGTATTATATACCTGACGGTTGGAGTGCCCTGTAATCCTGCAGTGGGCATGAAATAGTCTCAACTGTGGGACTTTACCCAGGCACCAGCATTGTCTGCCCCTGGAATGGACACCATTAGATGGCCTTTTTGTTCCTGGACTATTGTCCTGTGAGGGTCCCCTGATGAACCCCAAGAAATTCAGGGGGAAATGGGTCAGGACTCAGACAGTTTGCAGATACTGGCAGATAAGTCCCTGCTGGGAATTTACATTCCATTATCCGTATATACTATAATATACATCTGGTGTTTTGCTCTCTGAGCAGTTGTCTTATCTGTAAATTTAGGCAGTTTGAGCTTGAGTTCCCGATAACTAGGAGGACTTAACTATTGCCTTTTTCTGACCTCTGGCAGATTTTTTGCCATAAATTTTCATCACAAATCATTTTGGTGATGGGGTTAATTTTTGGTAAATATTAAACAAGGGTAAGATAGGGAACAGCCGACGAGGAGCGGGGGGCACCGTAAACATTATGGTGCAACTCCACTGGTAGGCAGGTGACAGTGAGGGCCAATTGACAGTAGATATATTGCCCGATTACTAGTATAATCTCTGAAAGTATGGGTGAACACTGTCACCCTTTTACCGCTTTATCGTACCCTATCTTACATTTTGCACTTCACCCCCTTCACTTGACTACGGTCTGGTAGAATTAAACTGATGGTTCTGAGGTATACCGTTTTAATCTATTGAAATAAAGTATTGTTTTAGGGGATTTCTTTCTTTGGTCTTTATATTTGTGTGTCAATCTTACATGGTCTTTGGCTCCCTGCAAAATGTTGCCTCGTGTGGTAAGGATGATTCTGATAAAAGATCAGTAATCAGCCCAGAACTACATGGCTGTTTAATAACATGAAGGGAGCTGGAACCACAGTCTCAAAGATTACAGTTAGTAACACACTAGGCCATCATTAAAATCCTGCAGGGCACACAAGGTCCCCCACTCACGCCAGCACATGTCTAGGCCCATTTGAAGTTCACCACTGACCATCTGATTGATCCAGAGGAGGCTTGGGAGAAAGACATGTGGTCAGATGAGACCATAATAGAACATTTTGATATCGACTCCACTCGCTGTGTTTGAAGGTAGAAGAAGGATGAGTACAACCTCAAGAACACCATCCTAACCGTGAAGCATGGCGGTGGAAATATCATAGTTTAGGGATGCTTTTTTGCAAAGGGGACAGGACGACTGCACCGTATTGAAGGAGGATGGATGGGGTCAGGTATCTTGAGATTTTGGCCAACAACCTCCTTCCTTCAGTAAGAACATTGAAAATGGGTCATGGCTGGGTCTTCTAGCATGACAATGATCTGAAAATCTAAGTCAGAGTCACTAAGAAGTGGCCCCCTAAGAAGCATCTCAGGGTCCTGGAGTGGCCTAGCCAGTCTTCAGATCTGAACCCAATAGAAAATCTTTTGAGGGATCTGAAACTCAATGTTGCCCTGTGACAGCCCTGAAAGCTGAAAGATCTGGAGAAGTTTTGTATGAAGGAGTTGCCAAAATCCCTGCTGCAGAGTGTGTGCAAACCAAGAACTACACAAAACAGCTGACCTCTGTAAATGCAAACAAACGTTTCTGTACCAAATATTAAGTTCTGTTTTTCTATTGTATCATATAATTATTTCATGCAATAAAACGCAAATTAATTATTTAAAAGTCATACAATGTGATTTTCAAATTTTTTTTTAATTTTGTCTGTCACAATTGAAGTTTACCTATGATAAAAATTACTGACCTCCATTCTTTGTAGGGGGAGTAACTTGCAATATCAGCAGTGGATCAAATTATTTCCCCACTGTATTTGTAATTATAACAGTTTCTTCGAACATTTTCAACATCTACAGTATACATAAGGCATTGTATATGTGTATTTCCCTATAGCAAATCGTTTTGACTAGAATTACTCTTGAAAAATGAATTTTAGAAATAACATAATTTCTAAGGTTTAAAAAATAATTTCTTGACTAGGTCTTTAAAGGAAAGTAGCCTGGTGACTGCACATAAAACACCGCTGCCGGGAGAAAATGAACTATAATCCACCCAACAGTGTTCCGGTATCAGTCACAGGGGCATCCCCTGCACAAGTTCAGTCACCGCTCTGTCAATCCAATGTTTTCTCCACAGTGCATGAAAGGAGGAATACTAAGATTTTAAGTGCATTATAATCATGATTAGGACAATGTTATGGTAACTGGGGATACCGAACATAAATGGGGTAAGTTTAAGGATATACTCCTAGAGTCCTGTAAAAAATGTGTACCCTCTGGTAATGAAATGTCTAGGAATAAAAAGAAACCACTTTGGATAAATAAAACAGTACAAAGTATAATAAAACAAAAACAAAGGGCGTTTAAAATCTTGAAGGTTGAGAATACAGAAATAGCATTTCAGAAGTATAAAGATATCAATAAGAAATGCAAATTAGAAATCACGCAAGCAAAATTAGCTACTGAAACAAAAATCGTTAATGACATTAAAATAAATCCCAAAATCTTTTATAAATACGTTAATGCCAAAAGGAAAACAAAGGATGCTATTGACCCTTTATGTAGGTTTTAATAATAACAAGTTAGTTATAAAGGACAAACAAAAGACTGAGATATTAAACAGGCACTACTCATCTGTGTTCACCAAGGAACTGACTGTACCAGGGATCATTCAACAAGTCAAAAATCAAAGTTCATCACCCGATATAATTAATTTAGATGAGAAAAGAAAAATGTGGAAAGAAAAGCGCAATAGGGTCTTACCCCAAAAGGGAGGAAGATATGTAATAAAAACACACTCACCTATAATGGTTGTGCCAGTCACAACCACTATACAGGCATATATAAGATCCAGGTCCAGGCAGCAGTCCCAAAGTTGGCTGATAGAGAGTGATAGAAGAAGGGTCTTAATTCCGCGCCAAGGACTCAATGGATCCAGGAAGAGATTAATGCTTCTTTAATAACATGCACAAGTCTACGCATTTCTGGAGACACAGCTCCCTTCATCAGGACATTGGCAAGAGAACATCAAATCACTTTTTTTTATATGTCATAGGAAACACCCATCATGAAAAAAAAACTTTGAAAGCGGGCGGGATCCTGATCATTCTAGAAATCTGTATGTTCCAACAGTTCCCTGAATATTGAATTATGATCAAAAACAGTTATATACACTTCTACTAACATGCAGTAAATATGTACAATAGTCCTGACAAAAGAAAAAACAAAATAGATACATAATAGATATACTGAACGACATACACGGGGTTAGAACCTGGTGTAAAAGAAAGAAAAACAGCACAATGTCATGGAGGAGCAGAGACATCAACCACAGGACTACCGCCCCAAGTCGTAATTTATCATAGTCCTAAGGTGGTTTCCTATTAGGCAGGCAGCCTAAGGGTATAATGATGGAGCTCAAATTGCTGTCAAGGAATTGCTAGAAAAGAGCGGATGGCCGAGGGCTATGTGTGGAGTATATTGTGGAACCTTCAATGAAATGCAGTACGGAGCTAGTGTCAGAGAGGTGAACAAAGTTCAGAGGCGTGGGGGAAAAAAACACAACCAAAGTACGCCTGCGCAGACTGGTGCTCAGAAAAAACAGGCAAAAATCAGAGAGACACAGTGTCTAACATATAGAAACTTGGGGGATATATATTCACTGGGGGAAAAACTTTATATTGGATGGACCACGGTCAAAAAACAGCTCATCTATAATAAAAAATGGAGCAAGTTTTTTTTTATATATATATATATATATATATATATATATATATATATATATATTTTTATATTTATTTGGAAGTGTGCGTCCGATGTAATAGTATATAGGAATACATCACAAACATAGATCTTATTACTATTTAAATGATGTGGTTAGGGGGGGGGTGAAAAATGACAAGGGGCAAACTAAGCGGTATCCAGGTAATAAATGTAGGACAAACAGGAACCGGTGCAAAAAGGTAACAAAGTCCAGCGGCGTGGGAAGAATACCCCTACGCCTCCGCGAACAGAAAACTGTAAAAGGGGAGGGATAAAAGAACTAGAAACCTCGTTCAAACTATAATAAGTTCAATTACTGGAGGAGGGGGATGATCAGAATATAAAAGACTGGATAAGGGAGAAAAAAAAAAATTCCTCATAGTGTTAGAAGGAAAAGTGGTTAAAAAAAAAAAAAAAATGTCCTGATGAAGGGAGCTGTGTCTCCAGAAACGCGTAGACTTGTGCATGTTATTAAAGAAGCATTAATCTCTTAATCTCTTCCTGGATCCATTGAGTCCTTGGCGCGGAATTAAGATATAATTAATTTAACACCAGAAGAAGTATGCCTACGTCTGGGTAAATTAACCCCTTTACGACCGCCGATACGCCTTTTAACGGCGGTAAATAAGGGTACTTTTTCCGATCCGCCGCTTTTTAACGGCGGTCGGAAAAAAGGGTCTAGCGCCCCCCAGAGTCAGAAAATTTCCGGGGTCTCAGCTGCCGGGGGTAGCTGAGACCCTGGAGATCATGATTCGGGCCGGTTTTTCCGGTCCCCGCTCACCTGATGACCGGTATACACCGTATACCGATCATCAAGTTATAGTAAATGACCGCGCCGGTAAAAAATGATTTATCTCCCATCTGGCATGATCAAACATGCCAGATGGGAGATAAATCTTTTTCCCGGTTCCCTCCGGTCCCCCGGTGTCCCCAAAGTGCCCCCCCCGACCCCCAACCCCCTCCCGAAAATCCAAGATGGCCGCGCGCACCGGCGATCACAGCAGCGCGCCGGCCGCATTTCCACTGTTCCTATGGTTTCTGTCGTATGTGCCATAACACATACGACAGAAACCTGCTCCCTAGGCCCTGCCGGGTCCCCCCCCTACCCCCCCCCTGGTGTCCCCCGGTGTCCCCCGGTGTCATACATACCTGTCGGAGCCCTGATCCCCCGCGGCCCCCTCCTCCGGCTCCTTCTCTGCAGACTCCGGTCACATGAGCAGAGCGCAGCTGTCAGCTTCCTGTGTTCAGGACGCTGGCTGCTCGCACTCTGCAGCTGTGACCCAGGGAGGGTGGGTGCAGATTCTTTGCACCCACTCTCCTAAAATGGAGGGTCTGCCCTCCTAGAAAATGGGGGATACGTTCCCTGAACGTGTCCCCCATATTCTAGAAGGTCCAGAGGCGACGTGGGACATCCAAATGGATTATTGTGGATTTTTTTTTTTTCTTTTCAATAAATTGGTCAATCAGGGAATGTTTGGGGGAGTGTTTTTTCAAATAAATTTTTTTTTGTTGTCAATTTTTTTTTTATTACTGTCAATTAGTTATGTCGGGTATCTGATAGACGCCGTGACATAACTAATTGCTGGGCTTGATGCCAGGTGACATTACACACCTGGTATCAACCCCATTCATTACCCCGTTAGCCAACGCACCAGGGCGCGGGATGAGCTGGGGCGAAGCGCCAGAATTGGCGCATCTAATGGATGCGCCACTTCTGGGGCGGCTGCGGCCTGCTATTTTTAGGCTGGGAAGAGTCCAATAACCGTGGCTCTTCCCATCCTGAGAATACCAGACCCCAGCTGTCAGCTTCACCTTGGCTGGTGATCTAATTTGGGGGGACCCCACGTTTGTTTTTTTTTTTTAATTATTTATTTATAAATAATTAAAAAAAAAAAAACAGCTTGGGGAGCCCTCCAAATTGATCACCAGACAAGATGAAGCTGTCAGCTGTGGTTTGCAGGCTACAGCTGTCTGCTTTACCCTAGCTGGCTATCAAAAATAGGGGGGACCCCACGTCATTTATTTTAATTCTTTTTTTTTTTTTTGGGGGCTAAATACAAGGCTAGGCATCCTTTAGTGTCACATGAAAGGCAGGTAAGGGGAGCTTCCTCGTTCCTGCGGCGTCACACATAGCGATGTGTGCTGCCGCAGGAGCGACGAACTACATCGTTACTGCTGCAGTAACGATAATCGAGAATGGACCCCCATGTCACCGATGAGCGATTTTGCACGTTTTTGCAACGATGCAAAATCGCTCATCGGTGTCACACGCAGCAACATCGCTAATGCGGCCGGATGTGCGTCACCAATTCCGTGACCCTAACGACTCCGCATTAGCGATGTCGCAGCGTGTAAAGCCCCCTTAACAGTGAGAAATTTGTTGCTACAGCAACATTTTTGTGAAGTACCTGTGGATTCAAAATGCTTACTATACACCTGAATAAAATCCTTGAGGGGTCCAGTTTCCAAAATGAGGTCACTTGTGGGGGGTTTCTGATGTATAGGTGCCCAAGGGGCCCTGCTAATGTGACATGGTGCGCGCAATTTACTTCAACTTTTCCAAAATTCAAATGGTGCTCCTTCCATTCCAAGCCCTCCCATTTATCCAAACAAAGGTTTTTGGCCACATGTGTGGTATCCCTGCGCTCACAAGAAATTAGATAACAACCTGTGGGGTACACGTTTTGTTGTTGCCTCTTGAAAAAGTGAAAAATGTGTCGCTAAATCAACATTTTTGTGAAAAAAATGAAAATTTCAATATGGCAACCTAAGCTTATCAAATTCTGTGAAGTATTCGTGGATTCAAAATGCTCAATATACACCTAGATTAAAGCCTTGAGGGGTCTTATTTCCAGAATGGGGTCACTTGTGGGGGACCTCCACTGCTTAGGCACCTCAGGGGTTCTCCTAATGCAACATGGCGTCCGCTATTGATTCCAGCCAATTTTGCAGTCAAATTGCACTCCTTCTCTTCTGAGCCCTGTAGTGTGCCCAAACAGTTGATTTCCACCACATACAAGATATCAACAAACTCAGGAGAAATTGCGCAATAAATTTCATGGTGATTTTTTTCCTGTTACCCTTGTGAAAAAAAAAGCTACCTGGTTGAAGTAACAATTTTGTGGTAAAATTTTATTTTTTTATTTTCATGGCTCAACGTTATAAACTTCTGTAAAGCACCTGGGGGTTCAGGGTACTCACCAAACATCAAGATAAATTCCTTGAGGGGCCTAGTTTCCAATATGGGGTCACTTGTGGTGTTTTTTTGCTGTTTACGTACCTTAGGGGTCCTCCAAATGCGACATGGTGCCCGCAATCTTTTTCAGCCAAATTTCCTTTCCAAAATTCAAATATTGCTCCTTTCGTTCCAAGCCCTCCCATTTCTCCAAACAAAGGTTTCAGACCACAAGTGAGGTATCACCGCGCTCATAAAAAAGTGGGTAACAAACATTGGGGTCACATTTTTGGAATTACCTCTTGAAAAAGTGAAAAAATTGATGCTAAAGCAACATTTTTGAGAAAAAAATGAAAATTTTCAATGTGACAACGTAACGTTATCAAAATCTGTGAAGTACCTGTGGATCCAAAATGCTCACTATACCCCTAGATAGAAGCCTTAAGGGGTCTAGTTTCCAAAATGGTGTCACTTGTAAGGGGTTTCTGCTGTTTAGGTACCTTGGCGGACATGTAAATGCAACATGGTGCCCGCAATCTATTTCAGCCAAATTTGCTTTCCAAAATTCAAATATTGCTCCTTCTGTTCCGAGCCCTCCCATTTGTCCAAACAAAGGTTTCTGACCACATGTGGGGTATCGGCGCGTTCATAAGAAAGTGGGTAACAAGTTTTGGGGTTCATTTTGTTGTGTTATTTCTTCTAAAAGTGAACAAATTTGGGGTAGAGCAACATTTTAGGTAAAATTTTATTTTTTGCTTTTTTTCATTCCACTTTGCTTTAGTTCCTGTGAAGCACCTGAAGGGTTAATAAACTTCTTGGATGTGGTTTTGAGTACTTTGAGGGGTGCTGTTTTGAGAATGGTGTCACTTTTGGGTATTTTCTGTCACCCAGGCCTCTCAAAGTCACTTCAAATGTGATGTGGTCCCTAAAAAAATGGTTTTGTGAATTTTGTTGAAAAAATGGGAAATTGCTGATGAACTTTGACCCCTTCTAACTTCCTAACCCCAAAACATTTTGTTTCAGAAATTGCGCTAATGTAAAGTAGACATGTGGGAAATGTTATTTATTAACTGTTTTGTGTGACATAACTCTCTGGGTTAAGGGCATAAAAATTAAAAGTTTGAAAATTGCAAAATTTTCAAAATTTTCATCAAATTTCCGATTTTTTCACAAATAAAAGCAAAAAATATCGTTCTAAATTTATAACTATCATGAAGTACAATATGTCACGAAAAAACAATGTCAGAATCACCGGGATCCGTTGAAGCGTTCCAGAGTTATGACCTCATAAAGTGACACTGGTCAGAATTGCAAAAAATGGCCTGGTCATTAAGTACAAAACTGGCTTCGTCCTTAAGGGGTTAAACATTGACAAATCCCCCAGGCCAGATAGCATTCATCCACGCATATTGAGGAAATTGAGCTCCGTAATCGACAGACCGCTGTATCTCATCTTTTTAGACTCGCTTGTAACAGGGTTGGTGCCTCAGGATTGGAGGATTGCTGATGTGGTACCGATATTTAAGAAAGGTAAAAGGGTAGATCCAGGCAACTACCGTCCAGTAAGCCTGACATCGGTAGTATGCAAAGTTTTTGAGGGCATTTTAAGGGATGACATGCAAAAATATATTGCAGAAAATAATATAATAACTGACAGACAGCATGGATTCATGAAAGATAAGTCGTGTCTAACCAACCTGTTGGGGTTCTGTGAGGGGGGAAGTGCAAACCTGGATATTGGTAATGCAGCTGATGTGATTTATTTGGACTTTGAAAAGGCATTTGATACTGTACCACATAATAGCCTTATACTAAAGCTCCAGAAGCAAGGACTAGGGGAAACTATATGCAACTGGGTAAGGAATTGGCTAAAATATAGGAAACAAAGAGTAGTCATAAATGGAACATTCTCTAAATGGGCTATAGTCAGCAGTGGGGTGCCGCAGGGATCTGTGCTAGGACCAATTCTCTTTATTAACCCCTTCAGCCCCAGAGCGTTTTCCATTTTTGCGGGGGGGGTTTTTTTCCCCTTCTTCCGAGAGCTGTAACTTTTTTATTTTTCTGTCAATCTTGCCACATGAGGGCTTGTTTTTTGCGGGACGAGTTGTACTTTTAAAAAAACCCATACGTTTTACCATATAGTGTACTGGAAAACAGCAAAAAAATTCCAATTGTGGAAAAACTGCAAAAAAAGTGTGATCGCGCAATAGTTTTTGGGATATTTTATTCACCGTGTTCACTATATGGTAAAACTGATGTGTCATTTTGATGTCTGAGGTCAGTACGAGGTTGTAGACACCAAACATGTGTAGGTTTACTTGTATCTAAGGGGTTAAAAAAATTCACAAGTTTGTCCAATAAAAGTGGCGCACATTTTGCGCCATTTTCCGAAACCTGTAGCGTTCTTATTTTTCGGGATCTATGGCTCAATGAAGACTTATTTTTTGCGTCTCGAGCTGACGTTTCTAATGGTACCATTTTTGCGCAGATGGTACGTTTTGATCGCCTGTTATTGCATTTTGCGCAAAACTTGCGGTGACCAAAAAGCGGATTTTTTTTGCCGCTACGCCGTTTACTGATCAGATTAATTGATTTTACAGTTTGATAGATCGGGCGTTTCTGAATGCAGCAATACCAAATATGTGTATATTTTTTATTTTTTTAACCCTTTAGTTTTCAGTGGGGTGAAATGGGGATGCTTTGAACTTTTAAGGTTTCTTTTAGTTTCTTTTTTTTTTTTATAACTTTTTTTTACTTTTTTTATTTTACCAGTCACCCTAGGGGGCTATATAGATCAATAATCCAATCGCTCTGCCCTACCTGTACATCAGCTACAGAGCCGAGATCTGCAGATATGCTGCTTTACTCTCCGTGCTGGCACTATGCTGGCACAGAGAGGAAGTGACTCATGTTAGCTACAGGCGTCATCACATGACCCTGTGCTACTATGGCAACCACCGAAAGTCACATGATGATGCACGTGACTTCCGGTGGGGGCGGCGGTAAGTAAAAGTAATGGCCGCGCGCATATACATGATGTAAGGGGTATAGATGTAAGGGGTTAAATGTTGCGGGTGGAATGCGATTCCACTCGTAACATGCAAGCACACATGTCAGCTGTTGAAAACAGCTGATATGTGCGCGGATCGCTGTGACCTGCCCACGGCAGGAGGCAGGGATTAACCTCACACGATCCATGACGGATATATCCGTCATTGGTCGTGAAGGGGTTAATGACCTTGTGGATGGGATTGATAGTAAAGTGTTAGTCTTTGCTGATGACACCAAACTATGTAGGATATTAAAAACTGACCTTGATAGTACAATATTACAAAAAGATCTGGATAAGATGTCAGAATGGGCAGATACTTGGCAAATGAGATTTAATGTTGATAAATGTAAAGTAATGCACCTAGGACGGAGTAATCCTATAGCTGCATATACATTAAATGGAAGTAAACTCGGGACTACAGAACAGGAGAAGGACTTGGGTATTCTCATTACAAATAAGCTGAGCAGCAGCACTCAATGTCAAGCAGCAGCTGCAAAAGCAAACAAGATTCTGGGGTGTATAAGAAGAGAGATTAGATCCCGTGATCCCAACATATTGTTACCCCTCTATAAATCACCTGTAAGGCCACATCTGGAATATAGGATCCAGTTTTGGGCTCCACATTTTAAAAAGGACATTCAGAAGTTAGAGTCAGTTCAAAGGCGGGCAACTAGACTACTACAAGGAATGGAAGGCCTCCCATATGATGACAGGTTGAAAAAGTTAGATAGGTTTAGCTTAGAAAAAAGACGTCTCAGAGGAGATCTCATTTATATGCATAAATACATGTGTGGTCAATATAAAGGACTGGCGCATGACTTATTTCTTCCAAAGACAGTACTAAGGACCAGGGGGCATTCACTGCGAGTGGAAGAAAAGTGATTCCGACAGCTAAATAGGAAAGGGTTCTTTACAGTTAGAGCAGTCAGACTGTGGAATGCCCTACCACAAGAGGTAGTAATGGCAGATACTATAACAGCTTTTAAAAAAGGGCTGGATGATTTCCTCACTACACACAACATTGTTGGGTATAAGTGATTTAGGGAAAAATGGTAGAACTGGTGGAGGAAGGTTGAACTAGATGGACCGAGGGCTTTTTTCAACCTAAGTAACTATGTAACTATGATATCCTCCAAAAACCTTCCAATATTTATTTTGTTGTATAAGACGGTGTAATTGTGGGACAGAATTCAGGGAGGAATGTAACAAAGTAACTATATAGAGCCCTGATGTATAGTGGCTTATGTATAGGAGAGACTGATCTGATCATTTGTGTCATATTGCTAGTAAAACATAATGAGCAAAATGATAAATCATACAGCTATAGCCTGGAAGCTAAACGGTAAAAAGAGTAAAAGGTTTTTGTCAGTAGGTTTTTACCATATAGTCTAAGAGCATCACGACATGGGGCAGAGACCCTGATTCTTGTAATGTGTCACTTACTGTGTGCTGTTATTTCAATAAAATCAGGGTTTTATCAGTAGGAAATTATGTCTCTTGCCATGTAGTCCTGCTGCTCTGTAGAACCACGCCCCTCAGCTCATTAGCAGCTTTCTGTCAATGTCAAGTGTACACAGTAAGCTGCCAATCAGTAGTGTGAGCAGGGCTATACGGAACTCCTAGATCTGCAGCATAGAAAACAGTGATTTTGTCCAATTGACAACATGCAGACTAGTAAGTGACACATCACTGGATTTAAGGTCTCAGCCCTTACATCATGGTGCTCTCTGATTACATAGCAAAAACTGCTAACGTATTCCCTTTAAAGTACACAGTGACATGGATTCTCTATTTGCTCCTGCGATATTATGTTTCCATGGGTCTTGTTTTTTTTTTTTTTCTTACATATTTAGTTGAGGTTACCGGTTGAATATTCATTTGGAAACTTCTTCTATTTGTCGTCCAACCCATTGCTGCCAGAATTAATTCACATTCATCTCTAACAACTAAATGGATAACTGCCATTTTGCCTCGTCTATGATCTTTTTGACACGTATCAACCATTTAGATGGTAGAAGCCATTCATTTATGAAGGTATATCTCTGAGCTTCCATTAGCTCTAATGTTGGATGCTTGGCTCTGCACACTAAAATGTATATTAAGAAAACGGCAATTTACAGACCCTGGAGGGGGGGAGGCTGCAGAAGTGAAGGTGCATTTACAAACAGCTGATCAGAACAATATGAAGAGAAGTAAAGGCTTCGGAGTCTGATGTCTACAGTATGTCCATGTCCACATTCATGAGCCCAGATACCGGGGGGAGTTCTAATATCATGTATCTCTTTCCATATCAAGTGTATATTCCACAGCCACTCCATACAACTTACCCCCAATGTCACAGCGATATATGGGTATGCAGCTATTAAAGTGGTTGACCACTCTGAGTAGTGGACAACCACTTTAAGTTGCTAGAGAAAGGTGGATGTCCCAGGAGACAGACAACATATAAATAAATATAAATATATATATAAAAATATATATATATATATATATAGTACAGACCAAAAGTTTGGACACACCTTCTCATTCAAAGAGTTTTCTTTATTTTCATGACTCTGAAAATTGTAGATTCACATTTAAGGCATCAGGACTATGAACTAACACATGCGGAATGAAATACTTAACAAAAAATTGTGAAACAACTTAAAATATGTCTTATATTCTAGGTTCTTCAGAGTAGCCACCTCTTGCTTTGATTGCTGCTTTGCACACTCTTGGCATTCTCTTGATGAGCTTGAAGAGGTAGTCACCAGAAATGGTTTTCACTTCACAGGTGTGCCCTGTCAGGTTTAATAAGTGGGAATTCTTGCCTTATAAATGGGGTTGGGACCATCAGTTGTGTTGTGCAGAAGTCTGGTGGATACACAGCTGACAGTCCTACTGAAGACTGTTAGAATTTGTATTTTGGCAAGAAAAAAGCAGCTAAGTAATGGCCATCATTACTTTAAGAAATGAAGGTCAGTCAGTCCGAAAAATTGGGAAAACTTTGAAAGTGTCCCCAAGTGCAGTGGCAAAAACCATCAAACACTACAAAAACTGGCACACATGAGGTCCACCCCAGGAAAGGAAGACCAAGAGTCACCTCTGCTGCAGAGGATAAGTTTATCCGAGTCACCAGCCTCAGAAACCTCCAGGCTGTGTAAGGGCTATTTGACTAAGAAGGAGAGCAATGGGGTGCTACGCCAGATGACCTGGCCTCCACAATCACCAGACCTGAACTCAATCGAGATTGTTTGGGGTGAGCTGGACCACAGAGTGAAGGCAAAAGGGCCAATAAGTGCTAAGCATCTCTGGGAACTCCTTCAAGACTGTTGGAAGAGCATTTCCAGTGACTACCTCTTGAAGCTCATCAAGAGAATGCTAAGCATGTGCAAGGCATTAATCAAAGTAAAATGTGGCTACTTTGAAGAACCTAGAATATAAGACATATTTTCAGTTGTTTCACACTTTTTTGTTAAGTATTTCATTCCACATGTATTAATTCATAGTTTTGATGCCTTCAATGTGAATCTACAATTTTCAGAGTCATGAAAATAAAGAAAACTCTTTGAATGAGAAGGTGTGTCCAAACGTTTGCTCTGTACTGTATATGTATACTGTTACAGGGTTGTGCAGTTTCACAATTCAGTAGTTCTGGTTGGTGATGACACCAGGAACAGATGATTGGTGGGGGTGACGGATGTCCAAACCCACTAAAGGGGTTGTCCACTTTGACATTGATGACCTATCCTTAGGATAGTTCATCAATGTCTGATCGGCCAGAGTCCGACACTCCACACCCCTGATGATCAGCTGTTGTAGGTCCCGGTGGCGGCAGCAGGCAGCTGGAATTATGCAGTTACGGCGCTTCTGATAGCAGCCGTGGCCAGGTACTGTACCTCCACCTCCTATTCAAATCAATAACAGACGGATATGCAGCACCAGGCCGCGGCCAGTATCAGAAGACGGGTCAGCTCCGGAACTGAGCATTTCCGGTTGCCTGCTGCCACTGCCAGGTCCGGGAGCAGCTGATCAGTAGAAGTGCGGAGTGTTGGACCCCGGCCGATCAGGCATTGATAACCTATCCTAAGGATAGTGCATCAATGTAAAAGTAATGGGCAACTCCTTTAATAGCCTAGCCTAAAGATATCAAATAAATAAAACAAAATATTGCACTCCTGACAATTTGTAAGTACCTGGATAGGATCCAACTTACTATGAATACTATAGTCAGAGACCTTTATCAAACTTATACAAAGGTGTCCTGGCCACATATATAAAATAAGGAATTTGCGATGAAGAGGAGAGGCAACTGTCATAGCTGTAAGTTAGAGTGCTCTACTTTACAGCAATGATGGTCAACCGTCCTCCTCAGCACGACTTCTTCATTCTATATATGTGGCCAGGGCACCTCTGTAAGTTTAATAAATGTCTGTGACCGAAATGTCACATCTGCTGTACATTTTCCACTGGCCCACTGATGAAAAATTCACTATTTTGCAAAATTTTGAGTGCTGGATTTTGTCTATAGTATACTAAGGATATGTCATCAATGTCCAGGACAATGTCTTTAAACCCTTGACCACCCGGCAATTTTCCGTTTTTTTGTTTTTTCCTCCCTTTCTTCTAAGACCCATAACTTTTATTTTTCCAGCAATATAGTCATGTGTATAGTCCGGTCATGTGTCCTAGACCTCTCTAGCCGAGATGCGTACACACACCTTCATAGTGCGCATGACCGTAAGTGCTGAGACTTCTGATCATGCACACTGACCCTAAACTCGGCATCTGAAGGGGTGACAATGGACACAAGTACGTGTGTCACTGTCGATGACACTATGCATTGAATAGCATGTTAGCGCACCCCTGTGGACGTGCTACATGCTAAGAGGGTGAACTAGTTGGGAGAACTAATGTGACAATGGATACAGGTAGGTATTTCACCACTGATGACGCTGGGCATTGGGCATTGATTAGCATATTATTACGCTCCTGTGGGTGTGCCAACATGATAAGTCGGGGGAACTAATGCTCCTGTGACTAGTCCCTGCAGTCATTAGCATATAATAAAGGATCTTTAGAAATATTTTATCTAAAGATCCATTTATCTATGCTTCTAGATACAGGGACGATTAGGCAGGGATTAGCAATATGCACCCAGAACTGCTCGTGGAACTGAGTGCATATTGTGCCTGACAGGTTCTCTTTAAGGGAGCAGTAGGAATAAAATAAGAACATAAATTGGCCACTTTCGTGATATGTTTAAAGAGCTATACCCCATAAGCCAGGAATATAATTGTTACACAGCCCCTTTAAGAAGTGCTATATCTGTACAAATATATTACTAAATTGCAATTGTGTTTATTAAGTATATATCTAAAAATATTTTTTTTCCCATCTGGCCAACCCCTATTATGTGTCTGTCACTCACGATGTTACAATAATTAACACTCTGATAAATAAATTGCCTACCAGCACGTCGATAAATCTTAATTTATTGACCATTCGTGATTCTATGTCCACAGCATGTGTTTTATGATTGACTTTTACTGACATGTTCAAAATCTGTCTCCGAAGCATCATAAACAGGAGATGATTCTTCAGCTCCATCTCCAAAGCATGGTATTAAATTCTAGCTATATTCTGCCTGCGGAATAAATGTCATCTTTAACGGTCATTAGATACAAATATGTTATGCGATAATCCGCAGTGCATTTACATGAATTTCAATAGCTGCCATCTCAGCTCTATAACGTGCGCTCTGCATTGTGTCAGCAAAGAGTGATCACCATCTCTGCACCAGAGAGGAATCCTTTTTTTCATTGATTTAGCTGAGAAATGCTTGAAATCAATGGTTGCTCATTGTTTAGTTGCAGTATCATGACTTTCCTACGTTAATGGCACACGTGGTGTTTGGAGTTTATTAGCAGATATGTGTGTAAACACTAAGCAGGAACGTTCCGTCTCGAGTATAGGACTAAATATGATCACCACGTGGGATGTTCCAGTGATAATACTGACCAAACAGAAACTAATGTGAATGTGTGACGCCCTGGACTAGTCAGGTAGTCACAGTCACAGACATAACAACATACACACCCCCTTCCCTAGACAGTTACACCAGTCAGACAAAAACCCTTGTTGCCTCCCTCCAGGGTCTGATGTCCACACTGGAGGCGGGAAAAAGTAGTCAGTTGAGTGCAGAGGAGTTAGAGTTTGGAGGTGAAAGCGAGAGGACAGGAACTGCAAGTGTCTGGGTCGGAGCCCAGGCACTGACAGCAAAGTTGGCAGACGGTGGCCGTCTGCAGGAGGTGGTGGAGCTCTGCAGAACCATAGGATCGGGGTCGGGCGGTGGCCCGCCGGTACCAAACGGGGAGCGGAGTGAAGCCAAGCACACAGGCAGGGCCATCGGATCCCGACCAGGCTTGGAGCCGCCGACAATAGTCAAATCTGAGTGTGACAGGAACCCCAGGGGTTTCCCAACAACCAAGACCTGACAGAAGGCAACAGTCTACACCGAGAGGATATACAGCCACCGGCATAGGCTAGAGATCCAAGGGCCAGCGCCTGCGGGCAAAACGGGCTCCTACGGCACCTATACGGTGGGGAGTGGACTACCGGTGGGCAACCACAGGAGTCAGGTCATTCTAACAGGTGCAGGGAAAGACAGCCACCATCAGCCGTCCGGGGAGAGCACAACAACACTGCAGCCGGCTGCGGGACCCGTCCATCCGGCCGTTTGGTTTACCAGGGACTGTCATTGACTGTCTGAGTGAGTACACCAGTGCCATCCGGCACCGCGCCGCACTGCCCCTGCACCCCAGCCATCCAGCCTCCCTGTTACACCATCGGGCCCCGGGATCACCAACCCCCTACCCACGGAGGGGACAACATCCTAGCTGCTCCTTAGCATCTCTCCCGGGGTCCCCGTCACCAGCAGCGGTGGTGCCATCATCACCACGTCCCGTGGGTGGCGTCACGAATAGAGATGAGCGAACTGGCCGTGGTTCGGCTCGAGTTCGGTTCGCCGAACGGAGGTCTCATTCGAGTTCGGTTCGTCGAACGTTCGACGAACCAAACTCGAACCTATAGGATATAATGGGAGGCAATCACAAACACATAAAAATGCATGATAAATGTACACAAACAGTTAATAAACATTGCCATAACACTTACCGGTCCCCGCGATCCCTCCTGCACTCTGTCTCCTGCCGCTATTCCATCCGATGATCGCTGAATCCTCCCGGTGACCAGCACTGCCAGCAGAGATGCAGGACCTATCGTGACGTCAAAATAGCCATGTGACCAGTCACGTGGCTATTATCTCATTGGCTACAGACTGGTCACATGACTATGACGCGTCATGTAGGACCTGCGAGTGCATCTCTCCGGTACACGGTGCACATTTGTGTATCGCCGTGTACCGGCGACATGCTCTAGCACACGGTCGACTCCCCGTTCCGTTAGGGACCGGCTGACACAGCCGGTCATTAACGGAGATCACCATTGCCATAGCAACGCAGTTAGCGGTGACGTCACCGCTAACCGTGGCTCCGGGAGCACCGCTGCTCTGGCAACGCGTCTGTCAGCGTTACCGCTGACAGCCAGCAGCACTGATCACTCACGGAGTGAAGGCTGCACGCTGCTTCCCGTGCAGCCTTCACGGAGTGAAGGCTGCACGGGGAGCAGCAGCGTCTTCCCCCATGCAGCAGTGATGGAGCAGAGCTGCATTTGTTGAACGAGGAAGACAGAAGACCATGGATCGTGGAGGGCTGACAGGGGGTAATAAAGATGGAGTCTCTAATATGTCTGTGTATTTATTTCTATTAAAGTATTTTTTCTCTGTGTGGTGTCTTTTTTTTAACCCTTTATTGGAGATTCTTAATGGCCGGGTCAAACGTGCCTGACATTAAAAATCTCTGGCTTAATACTAGCTAGTAAAACAAAGCTAGTATTAACTCATTATTACCCAACAAGCCACCCGGCTTCAGGGCTGTTGGAAGAGTTGGATACAGCGCCAGATGATGGCGCTTCTATGAAAGCGCCATTTTCTGGGGCGGCTGCGGACTGCAATTCACAGCAGAGGCGCCCAGAAACCTTGGGCTAACCTGTGCTACGGATTCCAATCCCCAGCTGCCTAGTTGTACCCGGCTGGACACAAAAATGGGGCGAAGCCCACGTCATTTGTTTTTTAATTATTTCATGAAATAAGTGAAATAATTAAAAAAAACGGGTTTCCCTATATTTTTGGTTCCCAGCCGGCAACTGAGGGTTGGAGGCAGCCCGTGGCTGCCTGCTGTACCTGGCTAGCATGCAAAAATATGGCGAAGCCCACGTCATTTTTTTGGTGGGCAAAAAACTTCTGCATACAGTCCTGGATGGAGTATGCTGAGCCTTGTAGTTCTGCAGCTGCTGTCTGCTCTTCTCCATTGGTTCCCAGCCGGGTACAAATAGGCAACTGGGGGTTGGAGGCAGCCCGTGGCTGCCTGCTGTACCTGGCTAGCATGCAAAAATATGGCGAAGCCCACGTCATTTTTTTGGTGGGCAAAAAACTTCTGCATACAGTCCTGGATGGAGTATGCTGAGCCTTGTAGTTCTGCAGCTGCTGTCTGCTCTTCTCCATACAGACAGACAGCAGCTGCAGAACTACAAGGCTCAGCATACTCCATCCAGGACTGTATGCAGAAGTTTTTTGCCCCCTGAATGAAGCCCACGTCATTTGTTTTTTAATTATTTCATGAAATAAGTGAAATAATTAAAAAAAACGGGTTTCCCTATATTTTTGGTTCCCAGCCGGGTACAAATAGGCAACTGGGGGTTGGAGGCAGCCCGTGGCTGCCTGCTGTACCTGGCTAGCATGCAAAAATATGGCGAAGCCCACGTCATTTTTTTGGTGGGCAAAAAACGTCTGCATACAGTCCTGGATGGAGTATGCTGAGCCTTGTAGTTCTGCAGCTGCTGTCTGCTCTTCTCCATACAGACAGACAGCAGCTGCAGAACTACAAGGCTCAGCATACTCCATCCAGGACTGTATGCAGAAGTTTTTTGCCCCCTGAAAAAATTATGTGGGCTTCGCCATATTTTTGTATGCTAGCCAGGTACAGCAGGCAGTTACGGCTGCCCCCAACCCCCAGTTGCCTATTTGTACCCGGCTGGGAACCAAAAATAAAGGGAAGCCCTTTTTTTATTATTTCATGCATTTCATGAAATAATTAGAAAACAAATGACGTAGGCTTCGCCCCATTTTTGTGTCCAGCCAGGTACAACTAGGCAGCTGGGGATTGGAATCCGCAGGACAGGTTGGCCTGAGCTTTCTGGGCCCCACTGCTGCGAATTGCAGTCTGCAGCCGCATCAGAAAATGGCACTTTCATAGAAGCGCCATCTTCTGGCGCTGTATCCAACTCTTCCAGCACCTGCCTGCTATACCTGGCTAGCATACAAAAATATGGCGAAGCTCACGTCCTTTTTTTGTAGTTTTTTGGCAAAAAAAATAAAAAATGCTTCCCTGGATTTTCCATTGCCAGTGAAGGTAACACCAAGCAGTGGGGGTTAGCAGCCAGTAGCTGCTTGGATTACCCTTAGCTAGCAATACAAAAAATGCAGCGGGAGCCCATATATATTTTTTTTAATTATTTATTTAAATAACTAAAAACAAAATGGGCTTCCCTGTATTTTGATTGCTGGACATCACAGTGCTGTAAAAATAAATCTTTAAAAAAAATGACGTAGCGCTCCACGGTATTTTTGATTCTCAGCGCAGATAAAGCAGACAGCTATGGGTTGCCACCCCTATCTGCCTGCCGTTACCTTGGTTGGCAATCAAAATACAGGGAAGCACATTAATTTTTTCTATTTAAAAAATAGTTAAAAAAAAATTACGTTGGGTCCCCCCATTTTTGATAGCCAGCTAGGGTAAAGCAGACGGCTGTAGCCTGAAAACCACAGCTGGCAGCTTTACCGTGGTTGGGGATCTAATGTGGAGGTCCCCCCAGGCTCTTTTTTTATAATTATTTTATAAATATTAATAATTACACAATAAAAGTAGGGTCCCCCCCAAATTGGATCACCAGCCAAGGTAAAGCGGACAGCTGTGGTCTGGTATTCTCAGGGTGGGAAGGTCCATAGTTATTGGGCCTTCACAGCCTAAAATTAGCAGGCCGCAGGCACCCCAGACGTGGCGCATCCACAAGATGCGCCAATCCTGGCGCTTCACCCCAGCTCATCCCGTGCCCTGGTGCAGTGGCAAACGGGGTAATAAATCGGGTTGATACTAGCTCAAAGTCACTAAAGTCACCTGAGATCAAGCCCAGCAGTTTGTGATGTCATGGCGTCTATTAGATACCCAACATCATAAACTGTCAGTACTAACAAAAAAAAAATCGACAAAAGAAATTTATTTGAAAAAACAGTCCCCAAAACATTTCCTCTTTCACCAATTTATTGTAAGAAAAAAAATAAAGGGGTCCCACGACGACTCTGGACCGTCTAGAATATGGGAGGGAGACACTCAGGGAACGTATCCCCCATTTTCTAGGAGTGCGGATCCTTCATGTGAGGAGTGTGGGTGCAATGAATCTGCACTCACTCTCCCTGGGTCCACAGCAGCAGAGTCCATGTCGTAATGGTTGCTACCAAAGCTGCAATGCCCTGCTCATGAGGTAAGGGCATGCCTAATCAGGAGAACTATTCTACATTTCCAAATATTGGTATTTGCTGATATTATTGCTATTCCACCTACTATATATTGGGGATAGGATCTTGGAGATGGAATACCACTTTAAGTCAAGTTATCCAGCTGAATGAATACTTAACAACAGAGCTCGCTATTTAGATGTGTTTTCTTGTGGCGTATAACGGACTCTCATGTTTGGTAGTCGTTCAGCAGGGAAACTATAAAAGCAAATCCCTCCATTTGGAAATGTAGTATATAGCTCTCCTGATCAATTATGTTCCTTACCTCATGAGCAGGACAATACAGTAATAATAATAATTTTTTCATTTATATAGCGTTATTAATTCCATAGCGCTGTATGTCTTTGGAGTGTGGGAGGAAACCGGAGTACCTGGAGGAAACCCACGGAAACACGGGGAGAACATACAAACTCCTTGCAGATGGTGCCCATGGTGAGAATTGAACCCAGGACCTCAGCGCTGCAAGACTGCAGTGCTAACCACTGAGCCACCGTGACGCCCATTTAGCTTACAGATGCATAACCACCACTCACTGTGTCTTAACACAGGAAGCTGAGCTGACAGCCGCTCTGTGCATGCGGCAGCGTCTATTGTGAAGGAGAGGGCCGTGGGGGGATCAACGCTGCACAGGTACCGTGGGACACCATGGAACACCGGTGGGGTTATAGGGGGTGACCTGGCAGGGCCTGGGGAGGAGTTTTCTGTCACATGTGTCATGTCACATGCGACAGAAATCAGAGGAGTAGGGTGAATGCGGCAGGCGCACTGCTGTGCGCGCGGCCATCTTGGATTTCTGGGAGGGCATCGGGGGGGCACTTTGGCGACACCGGGGGACCGGAGGGGACCGGGGAGGAGATTTATCATGTTTGTTCATGCCAGATGGGAGATAAATAATTTTTTACCGGCGCTGTCATTTACTGTAACGTGATCATCGGTGTACGGTGTATACCTGTGATCACGTGAGCGGGGACCGGAAAAACCGTCCTGAATCATGATCTCCAGGGTCTCAGCTAGCCCTGAAACCCCGGAGATTTTCTGACGCTGGGGGGCGTTATTCACTTATTTCTGCCTGCTGTTTATAAACGGCAGATCAGAATAAGGCTACATTAACACGACCGATCCATTTTTGCGGTCTGCACAAAACAGTCCGTTTTTTTTCACGGGTGCATCCGTGTGGCATCCATTTCCGTTCCGTAGACGGTCCGTATGTCATCTGTTTGTCATCCGTGTGCCTTCCGTTTTTTTTGTGTACTGCAAAAAAACTGAAGGAGGGTAAATGCATAAATTTACCCAGGATCCATAGCTTCATCCTACATGAGGCGGTCACATGTTCACTCCAGTACCATTTTCTACTGCTTTTCACAGCGTAGAGCGCGCTGGTGATTTTCCTGTGCTTGTGCACTTCATATCAGTCTTTTCTGTCATTATAATGGCAGAAAGACACATAATGTCCCACTCTCCTGCATTTTGTAATTTTGCACCCTTTGGTGCCTTTCATGTGGCACTAAGGGATGCTTAGCTTTGTATTTAGCCAAAAAAATGAAAAAAAAAAATGACGTAGGGTTCCCCCTATTTTTGTAGCCAGCTAGGGTAAAGCAGATGGCTGCAGCCTGCAGACCACAGCTGGCAACCTCACCTTGGCTGGTAATCCAAATTGTCCCAGTCAATGAAGAGCAGGATGTTCCCTATTGGCTGGGAGAGCAGTGCAGTGACCTGAGCTAACATCAATGGGTCAGCCCAGGTCACTGCAGGGCATGACAAGTGCTGCTGTCAGTGAGGTACATTACCTGCGCTGATCTCCTGCACTGCTGACAGACCCTGTCACTGAGTTCAATGACCGCCGCCTTCACAGCCAAGTATCGCGAGAGGCCCGTGACGTCACCGCTAGTCAGTCTCGGGTCGGAAGCGAGAGAAGGTGATGTGACAAGCGGCGGCCATGGATGACAGTGACAGCGCTGAGGTCGGGACTTCATCACCGCAGGTAAGCCAAGCAGGACCATGTGTGCAGAGTGCCAGGATGACGGACGTGTGTGTGTGTGTGTATGTATGTATGTGTACATGCCGCGTGCAGGAGGGGGCGGAGCGAGCTGAGCGGGGAAGTGTGGGCTTCCTGCACGTAACTAGGATAAACATCGGGTTACTAACCAAAGCGCTTTGCTTGGATACCCGATGTTTATCTTGGTTACCAGCTTCTGGAAGGCTGCCAGCGATGGCTCCTGCACACTGTAGCTGTAAAAAGCCCTGCTTTTTGCTGCTAGAACCGTTCTCGAACGTATCTAGAACTATCGAGCTTTAGCAAAAAGCTCGAGTTCTAGTTCTATCTAGAACACCCCCCAAAATCACTCGAACCGCGAACTGGAGAACCACGAACCGCGCTCAACTCTAGTCACGAACTCTCTCCCCAAACAAACCATCCCTTTTCACTCACGGGTGAGGAGCGCTGCTCGAGTCCCCGGGTCCGGCCCACCGCTCGAGCCACCGAGCAGCTGCAGCAGAAGCCCTGGACCCGAGCGTGGCGAGCGCGTCCCCTCCGCCCACGACAAATGCATTGGCTGTCTTCATTTCCTTTTTAAAGACTACTTGTTATTTTGTAAAAAACAACCCCCCCTAAAAAACTGCGTACCTGTATTATTCAGGCTACTGACTTTTTATACAGTATTTGTACCACGCATATATTTTAGATAATCCATCATAAAGCAGTTTTACAGTGTTATGCCATCCATTTGATATGTGTCGGCATGAACACAAGATCAATGTCTACCAGCACTATGTGTGCCTGAACACCTGTAAGAGGGTGGCCAGAAAAAGATACTCATATGGAGTGCGCCATGGCATTTGTGCTCCAGCATCACCATCTGCTGGAGATGAGGGGCACCAGAAACCAATCTGTAAGGAATGTTTCCTTGAGGGAAGAGTTAGATGGCGACACCAAGTCAGGTGACCCAAAGACTGAATATCATCGCTAGAGGAACCTGAAGACCAAATATCCTGACCAGAGGAACCAAAAGACTGAATATCATCCCCAAAGAAACCAGAAAACTGAATATAGTCACCAAAGGAACCCGGATACTGAAGACCAAACACCATCACTGGAAGATGATCAGCCTAAGTGATAAAGCACCGAGGATTGGATATTGAGAACTAAAGACTGAAAAATAGACAGTTGTTCGCTCATCATCCAGGTGAGCCATGCCGTTACTTTCAATCTTGACGTATGGTACTGAGAGAGAATAGCTAATTACGAAAGTCAACTGTTGGTGAGTACGTTCCGACTGAACTGCGCCATGTTTAGTGAACCACTAACATAGATAGACTTATGAAAGTTCAAGTTTTCCTGCATGATTGCATATTGTGACCCTAAGTAGGGTGACCCTGATGCTCCTCTGTTGGAAGGATGAAAGAATTTGTTAGTAATATCCTCCAGTAATTGCATCCACTTGATCAGTCGAGTATGACTGTGAATTGGGAAAACTGCTATTTGATTTCTTTTGCTTTGTACTCCTGCTTTGCCTGTTGCTTACCCATTGCCCCCCGGTGCCCCCCTCTATCTCCATGTTCCCATCTAATAAAAACCTGTGAAGTCAGCACTGAGTGGTTCTTATCGTACGTTGAATTACTAGCCTTTGTGTAACAAATCCAACTGCAAAATATACAGGATGTATTTTACAGTGTTACCTGTAAAATACTTGTGCCGCCCCTGTGCCAACAGCCGGGCTGCTCGGATCCGGATCCGCGGTGGCTCGAGGGGTCTCCGGACTTGGGGGTCATGCAGCCACTTGAATAAGGGGGGTGTATTTACAGGGGATGGTGTGGAAAGTTTGTGACGCCACCCGTGGTGCGTGGTAAGATGGTGTATCACCGCTGGGGTTGGGAGTACCCGGTGACGATGGTGTGGGCAGCCAGGTGTTTAACCCCTCCACGGGTAGGGGGAATGCCCCGGGACTCGGTTATAAGGACAGGATTGTGCCGTTGGGACAGTAAGGGTCACTTGTGTACTCACTCAGTACAATAACGCTGACACCTACAACTGTGGTAAACCAAAGTTCTTGACACCGCTGCCGCTGGGAGGGAGCACACCTGGATCCCATGTCTGTTGCCTGTTAGTCTGTGACCTTTGCCTTGGCACCTTGTCTTCTAGTTGGCCCCTTTAGTTTGAAACTAATCGGGTTCTGCTTCCCAGTATGGCTAACTGGGTGAGCTTGCTCTCAGGGTTCACGCTTGGGATTATCTGGACCATATGTGTGGAAAGTCCTATCCCCCTCGTTGCGCTAGTACCCCAATTTTGGAGTGGGTGGAGAACGGATCTTGAAGGCTCCATCCTCGTCGGGTAAATTGCCAGGACGCCTGAAGCTACTTCGTGAACTAGGGTCCACGTACCCCATCGTGCTCGGGCCCCTGCCCGGTGATGGCACAAGGCCGCCGGCTGTCCTCCTCGACAGTCCGTGCCCCTTGTCACGATCCCCTGCGACCGGGGTCCAGCTCCTACAGGCCCAGACCAATGTCTGCCACCTAGTAGTTCCAAGGAGCCTAGCTCCTGACCTCCTCTCACTTTCACCGCCAACACTACACTGGCTTACTCCTGACACTCCTGACCTCCCCTTAACCAACTCCCCAAGTGGGCGACCCTATTCCACTCAGGCCATCCTCTGGTGTGTCTGGTGGGTGTGGTGCAGAGTGTTCCTAGGATTTTGATTAGCTTGTTCTTGGCAACACCAATGGTTAGGGACCCTTAGCCAAGGAGGAGGTGGATATTGCACATAAGGGCAGATTGCACAATACCCTGTGATGACCTGATAGGCCAGGGCGTCACATACTTCCTAACCATATCAGATCTAGGGAGACAGCTCTAAACTTCATTTGTGGTCCTGCTGTCCTGAGAGGATCTGTGTATGTCCTACTATTTTTCACTGTGTAAATCTTTACTAGTCTCTCACAGCGCTCAGTTACTAGCCAGGACTATAGAGATAAGCAGGCCAGGAGGGTGGGTTGGGGCTTTGAAGTGAGCTTCACATTTTTCTTCCCCATTTTTCTCTCTTATCTTCTCGTTATGACAGATTTTGGTCCAGCAGAATTGTTTCCTATTTTTGGCCCAAAGAACCCTATCCCCTTCATTACCAATGATGTACATAGTATTACTGTGGTTACCACGGGCTCCAGTGGCGAGCCCGCGGTAATCCCCACACATCTGATCTGATCAGCAGACAAGTGTGGCTAACAGGCGGAGGTGGATCTGAGATCCACCTGTGCCTGTTAACTCCTTAGATCACGCTGTCAAATACTGACTGCGATTTAAAGGGCCGAGGTGGGGATCACGCTTTTTCCCATTTACTTGCATTACATTTGTTATTCATGACAAATATAAGAATAGTACAAAATATTCAAGACAAATAATCCAGACTCGAATATTTTCACCATTCGCCCATCACCAGCAAAGATAAATTCAAGGACATACCAAATTGCTTCCAAATTGGTGCTGTATTCCAGTAATCCAGTGGTATAGCTGAGGCAAAGTGACTATCCTGACGAAGCCACTCCTTGGTGAAACGTACATTGAGGTTGTCTGCCCTGCACCTGGTTACCTGATTTTCTCTGCTGCTTTACCATGTCTCAGGGTATTGTTTATTATAGTTAAGGTTGGCTGGCTTGGAGAAAACCCTTTGGGGTGACTCAAGAGGTTGCTGTATGTATTTAAACATCTCCCTCTCCCCTTCAGCCTTCACGAACATTTACTCTATGGTACTCATGCAGCAGACTTTACTGCCACCTTCAGGTCTATCCAGGTACTGTGTGTTTCTGGGCAGGATAATGTTTGTTTTCTATTTTGCCATCACTGTGCACCTTGCTCACCTTTTGTATTAATAAATTATTGCTGTATTTTACAACTTTACAACCTTTTTTCTTTGTGATTTCCTTACATCGACTTATATTTATCTATTGATATTGGTATCACTTGTTTTGGTTTTATATAAAGTGACCATCTAGTTGGTGGACTTCTTCAGCATATTAAAAATAGTGTCCATTGATGTAAGGACTTATACAGAATCAATCTGATTTTAGCAATCTTAGGCTATCTTCACACTAGTGTTGGATGCTTCAGAGCCTAGATCTATAATTTTGACCCATTGGGCGGTAAGAATAGCACAGCAATGAGGAAACCACTTGTGAACCCTGACATAGCCCTATTTTATGTAAATGAGGTCAGTTTGGCGGTTTTCAGCTCTCATCAAGATATCACAATATCCTATTTGTGAAATTTTACTACTGATACAATCAAGGAAATATTAAAATAAGAAAAAAGTAAGAAGTTATTTTAACGCAATTCAATTAGAAGACAAGAAACGATAAGACATTTTTCCTCTGTCAGAAACATGGATAGGCATCACTGAGAGTACAACACTATGTCAGATTCTCTTCTCAAATGTGGCAAGTTATTTAGGAGATTGATAAAGTGCAATGAAGAACAAAATTGATAAGTGGTTTTCTTATACAAGATACATAGAAGTATTAACTACAGTCACACTTTGCTAAGGATAACTGAGGTCACTTAAGAAATGCATTGAAGAACTCAAAGAAGCCCTTTAATATTACCAAATCTAACTTTAATGTTTGAATATTGATATATGCATTTATTTTAAATTAGTTATTAACGTGAAACCGATAAATGCTTAAATCATATTTTTTCTGGGAAACTTAAGATATTCACATTTGCCGACAAGTCTTAAATATTTGATTTGCGGTAAATAATTTTTTTTTTACAAATGGAATCTACCGCAAAGCCTCCGATTGTCCTGAAAAGACATTTAGAGCAATCTGGTCTCCTACAACTAAATCCAACACATATGGATATGGATAAACAGATGGAAATTGGTGGCAAGCAACAGGAACAAACTGTTACTAGTATTTATACCCATGCGGAGAACATGGAATAAATCATGGCTTTTGACAGTAGTTTAAAAATTATCCCTTTTTTGGGGGGTTAGCAACAGGTTTGATGCTTGCAAATTTCAGTACCAATGGCTTTATTTCTATTAGCTATCAAAAAAAGGAATAATAATTTATTTTTATGGAGAAGCAACAGGTTTGGTGTTGGTTTAAAAAGTGCATAAGAGATGAGGAAACACCAGGGCTCAGACAGTATAACCAATGAAGAAGCATATTGAATAGGGATGATCGAATATCACAAATATTCAGCAATATTCTGCTTCACGAATATCTGACGAATAGGTCGCCACTATGCGAATATTCGATGCGCAATGTAAGTCTATGGGAAGCCCGAATAGTTGCTATTCAGCAACTATTCGGGTTTCCCCTAGACTTACATTGCGCATCGAATTTTCGCAAATCGTCGAATAGTGGCGACCTATTTGGCGAATATGGGCGTTGCCGAATATTTGCGGTATTCGATCATCCCTAATAATGAAGTATTAGCCCAGGGACTAGATAGCGCGGGCTGACTAAAATGAGTTATATGCTATGTGTGACACTCTATTTTCAATGGCAGAAGCAGGAACATTACAGCATAGAATATGATGGATAGCCAAGCCAGGACATAACCAGCTGTGTAAAACCAGCCCTGCAACTAAGTAATGGTCTAGCTGGAGATGTGTGGCTGTTTAGTGGCAGTGGCGATGGCAGCAACAGCACAGTATATAATATAATGGTTACAGCTGCCACATAATATCAATAGAAAATGATGGGTTGGGTATCAATATATGTGGGACCCTACGCTTATTTATTTATTTATTGTCAAACTCCATTAGGGGACCCAGACAGCATGTGTAATTCCAGGAAATCACAGACACTGTCACACAGGTCTGACTGCAACCAATCAGAGACACCGGGACTGTCGGTTGGTTGGGGAAGCAGTGAATATGTATGAGGGTTAATGAGTGGACCAGGAAGCAATGTGACAGCCTCATGGGAGACTTGTTAAATGTACAGTGGGGGAAAAAAGGGTGCCGTTCCTACGGGTAATGAGTGGAGAACAGAGGAGCCTCTTAAAGAAGAAGTTACAGGTCTGTGAGAGCCAGAAATTTTGCATGTTTTTCGATGACTAAATACTTATTTTCCACCATAATTTGCCAAAAATAATCTTGCCAAATCAAACAAGGTAATTTTCTGGATTTGTTTTCTCATTTAGTCACTCATAGCTGTGGTCTACCTATGATGTCAATTACAGGCCTCTCTCATTTTTTAAGTGGGAGAACTTGCACAATTGGTGGCTGACTAAATACTTTTTTCCCCACTGTAGCTATCCTGCTTTATTCCTTATTTTCTTCCTTTTGCAGCCCCCCTAGTCCTTACTAACACCAGCCCCTCTAGCCCTTACTAACACCAGCCTCCCTACCCTTTACACATGTTTTGCCTCCCATTGAATTCAATGGTTTTCGCATACCTTCATCAAGCTGTTCAGTGAACAGCGGGAAAGTCGATGAACATGAGCCAAACCGAACTCAACTTTGACAGGTTTGCTCACCTTTACTCAGGATATCTGCTGAAGAAAGAACAAACATGTACAAATGTAAACTTTGGTAGTAGTACTGCTATGCAAAACAAAAATGTCTCACACACACAGTTTTTTGAAGTAGACAGGCACAGTTGAATGTCTGAATTTTGGGGAATTTACTTTTTGTCTTTAAAAAAACACATTATTAATGAATTATTAACTATTGTGAACTCAATTTGTCTGACTGACATTGTTTTCTTTTTTCTTTTTTTTTTTTAAATATTGATCTGAGTAGCTTGCTGCTTCCTAGTGCATGAAGAATATTGAAAAATGTGTATTTTAATGCAGTTGGACATTGATCAATCACATTGAGTCTGTCAGTGCTGCTGTTCTCCTATTTCTCCCCCTATCAATTGAATCTCTGTATTATTCACAGACTACAGGACAAATCCCCAGTGCTGCAGTAGTACAAAATAGGCTTTGAGGAGTATTTGTCCAATAACTTAGGGCTTTCTGTCTCTATCTCTAATGCCATATACTCTGAGGTCCTCTCTCTAGGCATTAACACTTTAAAATGTCTGCTGCTTTCCCTGCTTCAGCTATTATAGTGGCACTGCTAACCCCTCATGATTTGCTGGGCTTTACCACGTGATGTTATAGCTTCAAGTTATTATGTGGTATCCCATGCAGTAATGCTTGAGGACATGTGCACCTTCTTTGGCTGTTTAAACGCTGTTTGGTAGTTTAAAAAGTGTGAAATGTAACTTGTCAGAATAAGTAAATATCATGAATTTCGACACAAATTAGATTTGCATTGAATTGATATGATCACCTCTAGGAATACATTTCTTGTCAATACAAAATACAAGTGAGGCTTCTAAGTATGGCTTTGTTTACGTGTGCCAGAAATACTGCAAATTTTTTATCCTGGATTTTTGGGCCAAAAAACACATTTTACAGTAGTAGTTATGTGGATGAGAATTCAAAATGCCATTTCATACTCTGCTATTACAGGAGGAGGAAGGAGGGAAGAAAGACAGGGGAGGAAGGACAAGAAGGCGGACAGGGGCGGGTATAACTAGCAAAACCGGACCCACCTATTACATATTCCATTGCAGCTATCATCAAATAACAGTGCATTGCATAGACTTTACTTTCTTGCATTTCAGAAACTGTACATCCGATCTTACAACTAAAGGTATGTATAGAATCAGCATGATAGCGTCAGTATAGCACTGGCTTTAATTTATATATGAAAATCCTGATGGTTGGTCCTCTTTAACAAGATAGGGTTTGCAAAACTGGCAGGAGGTTATGCAACAAAGCTTCCCGAGTCATTGTTATGCCCTGCCTGGGTTAATGCTTACACTGCACGCCATCTCCTACCCGAAAGCCAGGATACTTGATTTCTTGACAGTTGTGAATATACCAAATATTCAGCCATGAGCAGTAGTGAGTAGCAAATGATCTGGCTAACAAAAATAGAAATAAGTTGGTTTTACGCATCAGCGTTTCATTGTTTCAGAGTACAGACTACAATGTATGGACTGGCTGCATGTCTCCTGCCTGAAATCAGCAACCTCATAGAAATTTATTAATTTAGTAGTGAAAAAAAATTCTGAAGTTTCTAAGAAAAAAATAAATTGGCTTTATTGTTATATTAATAGACTCGTGACATTTTTATTTTTCTGTTGAGCTGTACGAGGTCTTGCTTTTTGCATGGTGTGCTACTGTTTTTATTGGCACCAAATTGGGAGATTTGTGATATTTTGATGCCTATTGTTTAGAGACATGAGGTGGCCAAAAAAACTCACAATTTTAGCTCTTCAATTTTTTTTCCCTTTATGATGTTTACCGTCGTTAAATAATTTTAGTTTTTGACAGACCAGACTGTTATGGCTGCAGTGATACCAAATGTGCTTATTTTTTATTTATTTATTATTAATGGGGAAAAAGAGGGGTGATTTGAAATGTTATGGGTATTTTATTTTCCTTTTTCATATTTATTGAGTTCTCTTAAGAGTCTTAAACCTGTAATTTTCTGATGGCTTGTTCTATGCACAATATTGTGGTGCATAGGACAATTCACAGTCTCCTATGAAGCCCAGCCTCAGGCTGAGCTTCTCAGAGGAGATAAAATGGCAACAAAGGAGGTCCTCATCAGTAGGGCCCCAGCTGCCATGTTAACCTATTGGTACCCTGGGCTTGTGTGCACCAGTGAACACTCCATTTAAATGCAGTTGTGAGAGATTGACAATGTCACCTAAATGGCTAACAGCAGCAATGGGAGCTCAGCTCCAGTTGCTGCTGTTAGAAACTGATGTTAGTTACAGTCATATGAAAAAGTTTGGGCACCCCTATTAATGTTAACCTTTTTTCTTTATAACAATTTGGGTTTTTGCAACAGCTATTTCAGTTTCATATATCTAATAACTGATGGACTGAGTAATATTTCTGGATTGAAATGAGGTTTATTGTACTAACAGAAAATGTGCAATCTGCATTGAAACAAAACTTGATAGGTGCATAAGTATGGGCACCTCAACATAAGAGAGACATTAATATTTTGTAGATCCTCCTTTTGCAAAAATAACAGCCTCTAGTCGCTTCCTGTAGCCTTTAATGATTTCCTGGATCCTGGATGAAGGTATATTGTATATAACTCCACATACCCCAACCTGCTACTGTGGCTGAGTTTTTAGATTAAGATCTCAGGGTTTCACATTTTGCTTTCCACTGAGAGATGCCTCAAATGGTCACCTGAGGTGAGATGCTCAAATCACCTCATGGCAAGGCGGCCATGATTCGTCTGAGAAATCCTCAGGAAGGAGTTGCATTCTCCTTATTTTTCAAGAATAATATGGCAATGTGAAAAAGATAAATGGACAGTGTCTTTAAAAAAAAAAAGAAAAAAAGACAATTATATGCAGTTTAGTATATATTTTCTATAAAAAGCATAGCATGGTACAAGTTTTCAAGATTTATCCTAGTTAATTTTGCGACATATCCCCAAAGATTGCTAACACCTTTCTGAGGGTGGCCCTGTTCTCGATTGCTTCACCATACAGTGTTGGTTCAGCCATTAAAGGGTTTTCCACAAAGATGTAATGGAAAGGAAGAAAGTTGCATCCACTGACGATCTGCTATTGTTTATATAATGCTAAAATATGTTATAGAACAGTACTATACTCATATATGGCTGAGAATCTGGAGGACAGCTGGGAAGACCTGTGACCAGGACAGAGATCTGGGGAAGAAGAGAAGGAGGCAACGTCAGTGGCATGGGGACGGAGGTCCACAAAGGTAGTTATGGGATTATGGGGATCCTGAGATAGCAGAGGGATCAGGGTCAGAGGCTACGTGTTAGGCTGGGGTCACATTTGCGTATCGCTTCTGGTGCGAGAGCAATGGATGCGATATGCTAATGACCCTCGGCTCAGGCTCTGCTGCGAGCGTGAGCTGAGTGTCATGGGACTGTGACCCGATCTTGCGATCGGGTCACAGCTGCAGAGGACAGGACGAGCACTGCAGTGTAGAGGGAGGGGTTAATATCCCCATCTTCTCCAGTGTCAGCCTGTGCATAGAAAATCCCAAGCATGAACCCTGAGAGCAACCTCCCACACTTAGCCATAATGGGGAGTGGGACCTGGCAAGTTTTATACTACCGGGACCGCCAAAGAAGTAAACTGAGTGCCAGGAGGCAGGTCATGGATCACCAGGCAACACCATTGGGACGGGACCCGAACTAAGCTCCCATCAGCGGCAGCGGTATCCAGAACTTTGGTTTAACCACTTGTTGGTGTCAGCTTAATGGACTGAGAGAGTACACAAGTGACCCCATTGCATCCAACGGCACTCCCCATACCATCATTGAGCCCCGGGGTATTCCCCCTACCCATGGAGGGTCACAACACCTGGCTGCCCCCATTCCATCAGCCCCGGGTACTCCTAACTGCAGCGGTGGTACTCCTAATTACCACATTCCACGGGTGGCGTCACAAACTTAATAACCTCCCTTGTAAATACCCCCATTCATTTTGAGTGGCTGCATGACCCCCGGGTCCGGAGACCCTCGAGCCACCAAGCACCAGGATCTGAGCAGCTCAGCTGCTGGCATGAGGGCGGCACATAAATAACGCTGCATCTTTCATCACAAGCAAAATGAATGAGATTTCTGAAATCTCATACACATTCTGCTTAATTTTTCCTTCTGGATTTGAACCATCATAGCTATTTTTTTAATCTGTAGCATTTTTTGAGCTATTTTTCATTCATTTGAACAAATGGGAAAAATGCTTGGAAAAACTCATCAAAAATGTGTGTATTTTAATCAGTGTTTTTCCTTTCAACTTTGGTGTGATACAAGCAATACATGGCCTGAGTGACCCTTACAACTGCACAACCCCTTACTAATGGCCCCATAATATAGGGTAAAGGAAAATAAAGATCTAAACTTTCTTATTGTACCGGTGCAGCTTTTCGTCTCTCAGCTTTTTCAGCCAATACCATCAGAGCAGAGGGGCAGAGCCGATCCAGGAGATAAGTATAGATTTTTCTTAATTTACTAGCTGCAGTACCCGGCGTTGCCCGGAATAGTAACTAAGCATCTCTCTGTCTCTCTCCCACTCTCCCTTTGTCTGTCTCCCTCTCTGTATGTCTCTGTCTCTCTCTGTCTGTCTCTCTGTTACCTTGTCGGGCTGTCTCTCTCCCTGTCTCTCCGTTTCTCTCTCTCTCCCTGTCTCTCCATTTCTCTCTCTCTGCCTGTCTCTCTCTCTCCGTCTCTGTCTGTCTCTGTCTGTCTCTCTCTTACCTTGTCGACCTGTCTCTCACTCCCTGTCTCTCTGTTTCTTTCTCGCTGTCTGTCTCTCTCTCTGTTTCTGTCTTTCTCTCTCTCTCTGTCTCTCTCTCTCTGTTTCTCGATTTCTTTTTTCCCTGAAGAAGGAGACGGTCTTTGTCTCTGAAACGCGTAGGAATGCTGTAAATAAAAAAGAAATTATTATATTATCTCTGCCTCAGTGGTTTTTAAGCGCGGCATATACCCGTTTTTCCTCCTATATATATATTTTTTCATTACGCTTATACGGGGCTGCTGCTTAAACCACGCGGACACTCACATGTTTTTGAAGGAGTTGTGACTGGCACAACCCCATCAGGTGAGTGTACCTATTTCTTTCTCATCATCCCTGTTATATCGGATAAGACCCTATTGCGCCTTTTATCTCCCCACCTCTAGTTTCTGTCTCTCTGAATGTCTATCTCTGTCTCTCTCCCTGTTTGCCTCTCTCTGTCTGTCCCTCTCTGTCTCTCTCTATCTCTCTTTCTCTTCCTGTCTGTTTGTCTCTGTCTCTCTCTCTATCCGTCTCCCCATCGATATCATATTACTTCACACATAAGCTTCTTATACTAAGAATGTCCTTCGTTGCCTATAGCAACCGATCATAGCTCCTATTAATGACCTGTAGCTCCTAGCTCCATTGACTTTAATGTAAGCAGGTTTTTTTGGAGAATAATTGTAAAGTGCAGGGTTAAATTTTACCTTCAAAACATAGTCTATGACGTTCCCTGAGTCACATGATACATCTGTGCAAAATTTTGTGATTGTAAATGTGAGGGTGCGAATTCCTTTAGCGGACATACATATATACATTCATACACACATACAGTACATACCCTTAGCTTTATATATTAGATGCAGCACCTTGTGGCCAATAATCAGTTATTATAACCCATTTATAGCTCCTTTTGATGATTTTTTTGATAATACAATATTTGGACTATTTTGATTGTTTCTGGATTAGCAGAAATGATGGCACCAAACCATTTTATTGTATCGTATAAAGGAGATGCTTTAATTAAATTACATGAATTTCACATAAAGTGCAAAAATACATATGCATGATAGCTTAAAGGCACAATGGAATGGAAATATTTCCGGAGTGAAATGTATGTAATTTTTAGTATGTAACGGTATAATTTATGCTCACACCTTTATTGTGCAAACAAAGTAGAGAGAGGAGGTGATGAATTACTGCTCAAATGACAGGAGACAGATCATTAGCTACATATGCTCTGCCCGTGTGCAGAACATTACAATGAAAGACAAACAACATGTTTTGCCTTTATTAGACAACACGGCCAGCCTTTACAAGTCACAGCTAATTACTTTATATAATAAGAAAACCACCTCATGGAAATCGTTTCTGCTGCTAATGAACTATTTTGTGTCACATGCATTAAAAATCAAGACAATTCTGTGTTATTATCACTAAACGTAAAGAGGTTTCTGTCTTTGGACAGCCCTTATTAAGTGGGGACATATCTGTAATGAGTGGACAGGTAGCAGTCACACTTGTCCTCTAGAGTCAAGGAGATGCACAAAGCATCTCTGTCACATAGAAAGACAACAATATTATAACTGCTGGAACATGGTAGACGATGGATCTAGTATGGATCTTCCTGAGGGAGCTCTTACCTTCCTGAGGGAGCTCTTACCTTCCTGAGGGAGCTCTTCTCTTTCTGAGGGAGCTCTTCTCTTCCTGAGGGAGCTCTTACCTTCCTGAGGGAGCTCTTCCCCTCCTGGGGGAGCTCTTCTCTTCCTGAGGGAGCTCTTACCTTCCTGAGGGAGCTCTTCCTCTCCTGAGGGAGCTCTTCTCTTCCTGAGGGAGCTCTTCTCTTCCTGAGGGAGCTCTTACCTTCCTAAGGGAGCTCTTCCCCTCCTGAGGGAGCTCTTACCTTCCTGAGGGAGCTCTTACCTTCCTGAGGGAGCTCTTACCTTCCTGAGGGAGCTCTTCCTCTCCAGAGGGAGCTCTTACCTTCCTGAGGGAGCTCTTCCCCTCCTGAGGGAGCTCTTACCTTCCTGAGGGAGCTCTTCTGTTCCTGAGGGAGCTCTTCTCTTCCTGAGGGAGCTCTTACCTTCCTGAGGGAGCTCTTCTCTTCCTGAGGGAGCTCTTCTCTTCCTGAGGGAGCTCTTACCTTCCTAAGGGAGCTCTTCCCCTCCTGAGGGAGCTCTTACCTTCCTGAGGGAGCTCTTACCTTCCTGAGGGAGCTCTTACCTTCCTGAGGGAGCTCTTCCTCTCCAGAGGGTGCTCTTACCTTCCTGAGGGAGCTCTTCCCCTCCTGAGGGAGCTCTTACCTTTCTGAGGGAGCTCTTCCCATTACTCTCATGTTATATCCTAGTTGGGTATGTAGATTTGGCTACTCTCTATAACCCAGAAAGGAAGGCCACACTAACTAGCAGTTCTGGTGTTGAAGGACATGACTTACGTTGACACCCAGTTGAGTAGTGGAAGCAGAATGCCATCATGTTATATATATAAGCTGCATCTGTGCAGAAGATTGTGCTTTAAAAATGTACAGTGGGGGAAATAACTGATACATTGCCGAATTTGCAATTTTTCCATCTACAAAAAATGGAGAGGTCTGTAATTTTTATCGTAGGTACACTTCAACTGTTCCAGACAGAATAAAAAAGATCCAGAAGATCACATTGTATGATGTTTAAATAATTAATGTACATTATATTGCAAAAAAATAAGTATTCAATAGATTCAATAGAAAAACAGAACGTAATATTTGGTACATAAACCTTTGTTTGCAGTTACAGAGGTTGGACGTTTCATGTAGTTCATGACCATGTTTGCACACACTTAAGCAGGGATTTTGGCCCACTCCTCCATTCAGATCTTCTCCAGATCTTTCAGGTTTCAGGGCTGTCGATGCACAACTTTGAATTTCAGCTCCTCAAAGATTTTCTATTGGGTTCAGGTCTGGAGACTTTCTAGGCCACTCCAGGACCTTAAAATGCTCTTTACAAAGCCAATCCTTAGTTGCCCGGGCGGTGTGTTTTTGATCACTGTCATGCTGGAAAACCCAGCCACAACCCATTTTCATTGCTCTTACTGGGAGAAGAAAGTTGTTGGCCAAAATCTTGTGATAGATGACCCCATCTATCCTCTCCTCAATATGGTACAGTTGTCTTGACCACTTTGCAGAAGAGCACCCCCAAAGTATGATATTTGATCCCCATTCTTCATGGTCGGGACAGTGTTTTTGGGTTGTTGTACTCATCTTTCTACTTTTTCCAAACATGACGAGTTGAGTTGATACCAAAAAGTTCTATTTTGGTCTCATCTGACCACATGACCTTCTCCCATGCCTCCTCTGGATCATCCAGTTGGTTCATTATCAAACTTCAAATGGGCCTGGACATGTGCTGATGTGAGCAGGGGAACCTTGTGTGCCCTGCAGGATTTTAATACATAACATAGTGTGTTATTAATGGTAATCTTTGAGACTGTGGTCCAAGCTCTCTTAAGGTCATTGACCAGGTCTTTCCGTGTAGTTCCGGGCCGATTCCTGACCTTTCTCAGAATCATACCTACCCCACGGCGAAATCTTGCATGAAGCCTCAGACCAAGTAAGATTAACAGTCATCTTGTGTTTCTTCCATTGTCTAATAATTGTGCCAATAGTTGTCTACCCTCCAAGTTGTATTGTCCTTTAGGCCATCCCAGTCTTGTGCAGATCTACAATTTTGTCCCTGGTGTCCTTAGCTCTTTGTACAGGTAATAAGTGCAGAGTAGGAGAGCTTTTTTAAGAAAAAATAACTTGCTGGTTGGTAGGTAATCAAATACTTATTTCATGCAATAAAATGCAAATTAATTATTTAAAATTCATGCAATGTGATTTTCTGGATTTTTTTTGGTGGGGGGGGGATTCCATCTGTCACAGCTGAAGTGTACCTATGATAAAATTTACAGACTTCTCCATTGTAGGGGGGAAAACTGTATGATCACTTACTTTTTGCCAAAATAATGTAATCTACATTGATCAACATTTGATATTTTTTTGTAAGGGGTGCACTATGCCTCTAGAACAGTGTTTTACGAAAGATCCAAAGCTTATCAACATAAAACCTTTATTTTGCCCAAAACGTGCTGATAGTAATTAGAGGACAGCAATGACTGTAGCACAGAGAAAGGTTAGAACTAAATTATCTGAAGGTAACAACAGTCACCATTCAGTATGAAGTGTACTGACCTTTGCTTTGAATGACTTCAGCACATATGCGGCCACAGGACATCACTAGTCTCTTACACTGTTCTCGTGTGATTGTTGTCCACTCTTCTTCCAGTCTCTTCCACAGTGCTTTGACTGTTGTCGGTTTCATGGCTATAACATTGTCACCAAGGAATTTCCAGAGGTTTTCTATTGGGTTTAGATGAGGATTCTGGGCTGGTCATTTCATTGTTTTAATATTTTCTCTTTCAAAGAACTGCTTTACCCATTTTGCTGTGTGACAGGGGGCATTGTCCTGCATGAAAATTGCTGGCTGATTGAGTGATGGATAGAGATAAGCGAACCGGTCGCGGTTCGGCTCGAGTTCGGTTTGCCGAACGGAGGTCTCATTCGAGTTCGGTTCGGCGAACGTTCGACGAACCACTCGACCCGCATAGGAAACAATGGCAGGCAATCACAAACACATAAAAACACCTAGAAAACACCCTCAAAGGTGTCCAAAAGGTGACAAACAACTCACAACACAACACAAACACATGGGAAAGTGACAAGGACATATACTCATGCAAAAACAAAAGAGCAGGACAAGGAAAAAGAGGAGACACAGATATAGGCATGGCACACCCTTCTAAAATCATGTAAAACACCGCAAGGTGACTCCAAGCGGAGTCTCCCTTTTTTCCAAAAATTGGGCCGCACACACACCCACCCCTTCAGTAGCAGCACTTGTGCCCCAGTTGTACACTTCACAGCTAGATTTGCATCAAGCACATTCAAAAATACGCCATACTTAACCGTCCCCAGGATAACACCGGGGTAGGTAGCAAAGTCTTTCCTGATCCCAGCTCTGTGCATCTTGGATCATTTTTAAAAACACAGCAAGGGTTACTCCAAGAAGAGTCTCCCTTTTTTCCAAAAATTGGGCCACACAGACACCCCATCAGTGGCAGCACTTGTGCCCTAGTTGTACACTTCACAGCTAGATTTGCATCAAGCACATTCAAAATACACAAGCATTTACTCTCCCCAGGATGACACAGGGGTAGTAAATTCCTTGTGGATCCATGACTTGTTCATTTTGATGAACGTTAGTCTGTCCACATTGTCACTGGACAGACGCGTGCGCTTATCTGTCAGCACACACCCTGCAGCACTGAAGACACGTTCAGAGACAACGCTGGCAGCTGGACACAACAAAATCTCCAAGGCGTAAGTGGAGAGCTCTGGCCATTTTTCAAGATTTGAAGGCCAAAATGAGCAAGGCTCCATTTGCAAAGTAACGGCGTCGATGTTAATTTGGAGATACTCCTGTATCATCCTCTCCAACCGTTGACTATGTGTCAGACTTGTTGTCTGTGGTGGCCTTGCAAAGGAGGGTCTAAAAAAATTATAAAAAGATTCAATAAAATTGCTGTTACCAGCACCAGATACGGTGCTACTGGTACGGGTAGACTGTTGAAGATGACGAGACCGTCCCATGTTTGTCAAGTTACAACTGGGAGATTCACTCCCTGTACCTGCACGGTTGTTTGGTGGAAAAGCCGAGCTAAGATCGAGTAACAGCTTCTGCTGATACTCCTGCATATGTGCGTCCCTTTCTATGGCTGGAATTATGTCACAAAATTTGGACTTGTACCGGGGATCTAATAGTGTGGCAAGCCAGTAGTCATCATCACTTCTAATTTTGACAATACGAGGGTCATGTTGGAGGTAGTACAGCAAGAAAGCACTCATGTGTCTTGCGCAGCCATGTGGACCAAGTCCACGCTGTGTTTGTGGCATAGAGGTGCTAACCGTTCTTTCTTCCTCTGACATCTCCCCCCAACCTCTTTCAACTGAAATTTGACCAAGGTCTCCCTCATCCGCTGAGTCTTCCATGTCCATGGACAGTTCGTCCTCCATTTCTTCATGTTCTTCTGCACCTTCCTCAACATTTCGCCTGCTACCATGCGCCCTTGTTGATCCCTGTCCCCCATGGTCCCATGCCTGTCGTGTTGGTGATGATGAACGTCTGGACCTTGGTGATGTTGTTGTGTCTTGCGCATATGAATCCTCCTGTAGTTCCTCCCCTTCCTGTTGTCCCACCCCCTGACTCCGAATAGTGTTTAGAGTGTGCTCCAGCATGTAAATGACTGAAATTGTCATGCTGATAATGGCATTGTCAGCGCTAAACATATTCATCGCCATGTCGAAACTGTGCAGAAGGGTGCATAGGTCCTTGATCTGAGACCACTACATCAGGGTGATCTGCCCCACCTCTGCATCTCGTTGGCCCAGGCTATACGTCATGAAGTATTGCACCAGGGCTCGGCGGTGCTGCCACAGTCGCTGTAACATGTGGAGAGTCGAATTCCAGCGTGTCGCCACATCGCATTTCAGGCGATGAACCGGCAGGCCGAAAGACGTCTGGAGCGATTCAAGTCGCTCAGCAGCGGTGGTTGAACGGCGGAAGTGAGCAGACAGTTTTCGTGCCCTGTTCAGAAGGCCATCTAGGCCGGGATAGTGTGTTAAAAATTGCTGGACAACAAAGTTCAACATGTGAGCCATACAAGGCACGTGTGTCACCTTGCCCAGGCGAAGGGCCGCACCCAGGTTTGCAGCATTGTCGCACACGGCCTTACCAGGCTGCAGGTTGAGTGGAGACAACCATTTATTAAACTCAGTCTCCAGAGCTGCCCACAACTCAGCCGCTGTGTGACTCCTATTTCCAAGACATGTCAAGCTAAAGACCGCCTGATGCCGTTGCGCTCTGTTGCCAGCATAGTAATGAGGGGTGCATGATTCCTTCTACGCAGTGAGAACGCTGGTGGCCTGACCAGGCAGGCTTGGGGCGGAGGTGGAGGACCCAGATGAAGTGGAGGAGGCAGAAGCAGTGGCGGAACTTGGACAGACAGAGGATTGACACACAAGTCGTGGGGACGGCAAGACTTGTGCAGCAGACCCTTCACCATCTATCACCATAGTTACCCAGTGCCCAGTCAGCGACATGTAACGTCCCTGTCCATGCTTACTGGTCCAAGTATCGGTGGTGAAATGCACCCGTTCACACACAGAGTTTCTCAAGGAAGCGGTGATGTTGTGTGCGACATGCTGGTGTAGTGCGGGCACACCTTTCTTAGAGAAGTAGTGGCGACTGGGCATCTGGTACTGGGGCACAGCGACAGACATAAGGTCTCTAAAATCCTGTGTGTCCACCAGGCGGAAAGGCAGCATTTCGGTAGCCAAGAGCTTACAGAGGGATAAAGTCAACCTCTTAGCTTTGTCATGGGTCCCAGGAAACGGCCTTAAATTTGTCCACATCTGAGGGACAGAGATCTGGCTGCTGTGTGTAGACGGTGGTGAGTAGGGTGTCCCTGGAAAAATGCAGGTTTGTGAGGAAAGTGCAGGCGTAGACATGATGTTGCCTTCATCCAACATTGGTGCTATCGATGTCTGAGAGAGCTGTACACACGCACTTGTTTCCCCTTCCAAACCAACTGACGACCTACCAAGCAACTGGCCTGTTGCGGTTACAGTGGTGGAAGTTGTGCATGGAAAACCAGGTGTGACAGCTGTCCCCACAGTCCTAGAAGATGAAGAGCGCTCGGATGCACTGGAAGGGGCAGGCGGTGGATGGTTCGCTCCGCTAGGCCGCATTGCAGCACGGTGAGCTTCCCACTGGGACATATGATATTTATTCATGTGACGATTCATGGAAGAAGTTGTCAAACTGCTGAGGTTTTGCCCTCTACTAACAGAATCACGACAAATTTTACAGATCACATAATTTGGGCGATCTTTTGCTATGTCAAAAAAGGACCAGGCTAGGCAAGGCTTAGAGGGCATGCGACCTGCTGATCCACCCCGACTAGTGCCCAGAGACACAGTGGTGGCTGAGGATGCAGTTGTAGACGTGCTACCAGTACTCCGACTCTGTCCAGGAAGGCGCAAGGTAACTTCGTCGTCAGTTGCATCCTCCTCCACCGTCTCTGTTGACTTCCTCGAGGGCCTGACTGTGGGTTGACAGTAGCTGGGATCTAGAACTTCCTCATCAATTGTTGTGTTTGCCTCACCCTCACCCTCAGACCGAGCCTCTTCTTACCCTGACCGAATATTTAAGTTGTCATCCCAATCTGGTATCTGTGTCTCATCGTCATCAGTATGTTCCTCATTGTCTATTACAACAGGTGTTTCAGTTTGTGAATAAGGGTCAACATTATGCTAAGAAACTTGGTCATCACGGCCTGAATCTGAGTCACATAGGTTCTGGGCATCACTGCAGACCATTTCCTGGTCTGTACTCACTGTAGCTTGGGAGCAGACCTCTGATTCCCAGGCTATAGTGTGACTGAACAGCTCTGCAGACTCAGCCATCTTAGTTCCACCATACTGTGCAGGGCGGATGGAGACTTCAGAGCTGGGAGAAAGCAAGTGTGATTGGGATGACAACTCAGAGGACTGGTGTTTTTTGGATGCGGTAGTTGAGGTGGAGGAGAGGGCACTTGTTGACCACTTGAGATCCATTCAAGCATTTTCTTTTTGGCCATCATCTACCTTTGTTCCAGTTGTTCGTGTCTGTAAAAAAGGGAGCACATTGGATTGTCCACGGTAAGTGGTAGACATCTTACTTTTGCTGGAAGATGGTCTATCTTCAGCAGATGTTAATGGAGCTTTGCCACCTTCCCCACGGACAAACCCTTTTTTTCCTTTTCCAACACGCCTCTTCCCCTTTCCACCAGCATCTGTCATTTTGCCAGTCATTTTGATTGCGACAAGATTGTGCACTTAAAATGTGGTAGTAAAAATGTAGAGGTGGTGTAGATTGCAGCGGTGGTCTATCTTTATTAACAGCAGAATAAACAACAATAACTATCCCTGACAATGCAACTACGGCCCTTAAACTGGCAGCAGTGTTTGCTAGTATAATGGCTTAGTAACAATGAGTTTGAGTGTGCAATGCAGAGGTGCTGCACATAGGTTTGCACCAGTGGGACACTAATGGAAGTCCAACAGCCACTTTTAGGATGCCACTAAGTTTACTCAGTGTTTGCTAGTATAATGGCTTAGTAACAATGAGTTTGAGTGTGCAATGCAGAGGTGCTGCACATAGGTTTGCACCAGTGGGACACTAATGGAAGTCCAACAGCCACTTTTAGGATGCCACTAAGTTTACTCAGTGTTTGCTAGTATAATGGCTTAGTAACAATGAGTTTGAGTGTGCAAAGGGTAGGAGGGTACAGTGGCAGGGTTGTGGGTCTGGGTAGAGAAAAGGAAGCCTCCCTTTCTATCCCTCCTAATGGGGAAATGCAGCGAGGAAATCCCTGACCTTAGCTACACAGACGCTGTCATCTTGTGTAGCTGTTAAAATCTGTTTTCTTTGTCGCTCCATTGGGAGACCCAGACAATTGGGTGTATAGCTTCTGCCTCTGGAGGCCACACAAAGTATTACACTTTAAAAAGTGTAACCCCTCCCCTCCGCCTAAACACCCTCCCGTGGACCACGGGCTCCTCAGTTTTATGCTTTGTGTGGAAGGAGGCACACATCCACTCATAGAAAAAAAAAAAAAAAAAAGATTTCTCATACATAGTATGACGGATGGAAGAAAAGAGGTCCCCTATGGGGTCCCCGGCATGCTCCCTTCTCACCCCACTATGTCGGCGGTGTTGTTAAGGTTGAGGTACCCATTGCGGGTACAAAGGCTGGAGCCACATGCCGTCTCCTTCGCCATCCCTTATGTGGCTCTGGGAGAAGTGGGAGCCTCACCGGTCATTCACCTGCTGAGACCGTGCTCCATCCGCAGCCCCTGGTGGAACCTGCTGGACCGGCGTTTTCATCCCAAGGGACTGGGCCCTGCACCTTGAAGGTACTCTGTGTCCCCATGTGGGGACGGTACGGGGAGAGAGGTCGCCTTTCTCCCCAGTAGCGCCGTCCGTTGTTTTTTCATCGGACTTCCGCGCCGACCGTGCCTGCTTGTCGGGCACTGCCTTAAATTTAGTCCCCGGCTTCATCGCTGCCTGGTCGCGAAAAATCCCGCCCCCGGGCCTGCCTGTCAGGGGTAAGGGCGGGATTACCGACAGAGGGCTGGAGCATCTTTACATGTCTCCCCTCCCCTCTAATGGACCACTATGGGGCCTCCAGATTCCCGCCTTTGGCCGGCGCCGCCCATGGCTCCACTCCCCCCTTGAGAGCTCCGGCGGCCATGTTTGGCATTCTGCCGGTGTATGCTGCAGCTTCACAGCTCTACAGCTCCGGGGGACCCACGACAGGGAATCTGGAGGACACCAGCGGTTGGTAAGCCGCACCGGTCACCCGGTGCTGGTTCCCCTAGGGTGCCGTGATATATATATATATATATATATACAGTTAGGTCCAGAAATATTTGGACAGTGACACAATTTTCGCGAGTTGGGCTCTGCATGCCACCACATTGGATTTGAAATGAAACCTCTACAACAGAATTCAAGTGCAGATTGTAACGTTTAATTTGAAGGTTTGAACAAAAATATCTGATAGAAATTGTAGGAATTGTACACATTTCTTTACAAACACTCCACATTTTAGGAGGTCAAAAGTAATTGGACAAATAAACCAAACCCAAACAAAATATTTTTATTTTCAATATTTTGTTGCGAATCCTTTGGAGGCAATCACTGCCTTAAGTCTGGAACCCATGGACATCACCAAATGCTGGGTTTCCTCCTTCTTAATGCTTTGCCAGGCCTTTACAGCCGCAGCCTTCAGGTCTTGCTTGTTTGTGGATATTTCCGTCTTAAGTCTGGATTTGAGCAAGTGAAATGCATGCTCAATTGGGTTAAGATCTGGTGATTGACTTGGCCATTGCAGAATGTTCCACTTTTTTGCACTCATGAACTCCTGGGTACCTTTGGCTGTATGCTTGGGGTCATTGTCCATCTGTACTATGAAGCGCCGTCCGATCAACTTTGCGGCATTTGGCTGAATCTGGGCTGAAAGTATATCCCTGTACACTTCAGAATTCATCCGGCTACTCTTGTCTGCTGTTATGTCATCAATAAACACAAGTGACCCAGTGCCATTGAAAGCCATGCATGCCCATGCCATCACGTTGCCTCCACCATGTTTTACAGAGGATGTGGTGTGCCTTGGATCATGTGCCGTTCCCTTTCTTCTCCAAACTTTTTTCTTCCCATCATTCTGGTACAGGTTGATCTTTGTCTCATCTGTCCATAGAATACTTTTCCAGAACTGAGCTGGCTTCATGAGGTGTTTTTCAGCAAATTTAACTCTGGCCTGTCTATTTTTGGAATTGATTAATGGTTTGCATCTAGATGTGAACCCTTTGTATTTACTTTCATGGAGTCTTCTCTTTACTGTTGACTTAGAGACAGATACACCTACTTCACTGAGAGTGTTCTGGACTTCAGTTGATGTTGTGAACGGGTTCTTCTTCACCAAAGAAAGTATGCGGCGATCATCCACCACTGTTGTCATCCGTGGACGCCCAGGCCTTTTTGAGTTCCCAAGCTCACCAGTCAATTCCTTTTTTCTCAGAATGTACCCGACTGTGGATTTTGCTACTCCAAGCATGTCTGCTATCTCTCTGATGGATTTTTTCTTTTTTTTCAGCCTCAGGATGTTCTGCTTCACCTCAATTGAGAGTTCCTTAGACCGCATGTTGTCTGGTCACAGCAACAGCTTCCAAATGCAAAACCACACAGGTGTAATCAACCCCAGACATTTTAACTACTTCATTGATTACAGGTTAACGAGGGAGACGCCTTCAGAGTTAATTGCAGCCCTTAGAGTCCCTTGTCCAATTACTTTTGGCCCCTTGAAAAAGAGGAGGCTATGCATTACAGAGCTATGATTCCTAAACCCTTTCTCCGATTTGGATGTGAAAACTCTCATATTGCAGCTGGGAGTGTGCACTTTCAGCCCATATTATATAATAATTGTATTTCTGAACATGTTTTTGTAAACAGCTAAAATAACAAAACTTGTGTCACTGTCCAAATATTTCTGGACCTAACTGTACATATATATTATATATATTCGGAACGGCTGTATAACCCTTTCCCATATACCCTCAGTGGTCGCTCTCCTAAGGGACACTTATTGCTTACAGCATGTCGTCCACAAGGAGCAAAGCCCCTAAGGCACAGGTTTTATTCGCAGCCTGTACCTCTTGTGGGGCTATGTTGCCTGCGGTATCCACCTACCCTCACTGTGATCAATGCTCGACTCCTGCCACGCTTGCTCAGCCGGAGCCTCGGGCACTTGTGGGCCCCTCGGCTCATGTAGATCCCCCTGCTCCTCCTGAGCAGGCTGCAGGGACAGAGTCACCGTCATTGGCCTCTTTCGCTGAGAAACTCTCTCAGTCACTTTCTCATGACCTCTCAGGCATCAGCTTTTTCGTCCTACGCCATGAACGCCGTGCTGGACTCCACTAGCCGTACGGCTGTAGCATCTGCTAACTCCGTGGCAGTCCGCAGGGCCATGTGGCTGCGCGAATGGAAAGCAGACTCTGCTTCCAAAAGGTTCTTAACTGGTTTGCCTTTTTCTGACGAACGTTTATTTGGCGAACGATTGGATGAGATTATTAAGGAATCCTCGGGAAAGGACTCCTCCTTACCCCAGTCCAAACCTAAGAGACCTCAGCAGAGAAAAATCCAATCGAGGTTTCGGTCCTTTCGTCCCTCCGCCAAGCCCCAATCCTCTTCGTCCAACCGGCCGGAGAAAGGCCAGAGGAACTCCTATGCGTGGCGGTCCAAGTCACTCCCCCAAAAGGCCGCAGGAGGCACTGCCTCCAAGACGGCCTCCTCATGACTCTCGGCCTCACCTAGCCACATCCTCGGTCGGTGGCAGGCTCTCCCGCTTTGGCGACGCCTGGTGGCCACATGTTCAAGACCGGTGGGTGAGAGACATTCTGTCTCATGGTTACAGGATAGAGTTCAGCTCCCGACCTACGGCTCGTTTCTTCAGAACCTCTCCACCCCCCGCACAGGCCGAAGCACTTTTTCAGGCAGTGGACGCTCTAAAGATCGAAGGAGTTGTGATTCCCGTTCCCCTTCAGGAACGTGGTCGCGGATTTTACTCCAACTTGTTCGTGGTGCCAAAAAAGGACGGGTCATTCCGTCCCGTTCTGGACCTCAAGCTACTCAACAGACATGTGAGAACCAGACGGTTTCGGATGGAATCTCTCCGCTCGGTCATCGCCTCGATGTCACAAGGAGACTTCCTAGCATCGATCGACATCAAGGATGCTTATCTCCATGTGCCGATCGCACCCGAACATCAACGTTTCCTGCGTTTCGCCATCGGGGACGAACACCTCCAGTTCGTGGCATTGCCTTTCGGCCTGGCGACAGCCCCACGGGTTTTCACCAAAGTCATGGCATCCGTCGTGGCGGTCCTGCACTCTCAGGGCCACTCGGTGATCCCCTACTTAGACGATCTCCTAGTCAGGGCCCCTTCTCGGGTGGCGTGTCAACAAAGCCTTACCGTCGCTCTGGCGACTCTCCAGCAGTTCGGGTGGATCATCAATTTCCCGAAATCCAAGTTGACACCGACCCAATCACTGACTTACCTCGGGATGGAGTTTCATACCCAGCCAGTGTTAGTCAAGCTACCGCGGGACAAACAGCTTTCTCTGCAGGCGGGGGTGCAATCACTTCTTCGGAGTCAGTCACACCCCTTAAGGCGCCTCATGCACTTCCTGGGGAAGATGGTTGCAGCTATGGAGGCATTGCCGTTCGCGCAATTCCATCTACGGCCACTCCAATGGGACATTCTTCGCAAATGGGACAAGAGTACGGCTTCCCTCGACAAGAACATCTCTCTTTCCCTTGCAACCAAAACATCACTTCAGTGGTGGCTCCTACCCACATCTCTGTCTCGGGGAAAATCCTTCCTACCCCCAACCTGGGCCGTGGTCACCACGGACGCGAGCCTGTCAGGTTGGGGAGCGGTTTTTTCCACCACAGGGCTCAAGGAACCTGGACTCCGATAGAATCGTCCCTTCAGATCAATATCCTGGAGATAAGGGCAGTATATCTAGCCCTATTGGCTTTCCATCGGTGGCTGGAGGGCAGACAGATCCGAATCCAGTCGGACAACGCCACTGCTGTCGCCTACATCAACCACCAAGGCGGCACTCGCAGTCGTCAAGCCTTCCAGCAAGTCCAGCGGATTCTGCAGTGGGTGGAAGCCACAGGCTCCACCATCTCCGCAGTTCACATCCCGGGCATAGAAAACTGGGAAGCAGATTTTCTCAGTCGTCAGGGCATGGACGCGGGGGAATGGTCTCTGCATCCAGACGTGTTTCGAGAGATCTGTCGCCGCTGGGGAACGCCGGACGTCGATCTCATGGCGTCACGACACAACAACAAGGTCCTGGCCTTCATGGCACGGTCTCAGGATCACAGAGCTCTGGCAGCGGACGCTTTAGTCCAGGATTGGTCGCAGTTTCGACTGCCTTATGGCCCTCTGGCGATGCTGCCCAGGGTACTACGCAAGATCAGGTCCGACTGCCGTCGCGCCATTCTCGTCGCTCCAGACTGGCCGAGGCGGTCGTGGTATCCGGAACTGTGGCATCTCACGGTGGGTCAACCGTGGGCACTTCCAGACCGCCCAGACTTGCTGTCACAAGGCCCGTTTTTCCATCTGAATTCTGTGGCCCTCAACCTGACTGTGTGGCCATTGAGTCCTGGCTCCTAGCGTCTTCAGGGTTATCTCAGGATGTCATTGCCACCATGAGACAAGCCAGGAAGCCAACGTCCGCCAAGATCTATTACAGGTCTTGGTAAATCTTCCTATCCTGGTGCGCTGATAACGGCTTTCCGCCATGGCCGTTTGCCTTACCCACATTCCTTTCATTCCTACAATCTGGAATGGACAAGGGTTTGTCCCTCGGCTCTCTCAAGGGCCAAGTATCGGCGCTCTCTGTGTTTTTTCAAAAGCGTCTAGCCAGGCTTCCGCAGGTCCGCACGATCCTGCGGGGGGTCTGCCACATGGTCCCACCTTACAAACGTCCGTTGGAACCTTGGGATCTTAACAGGGTCCTGACGGCTCTTCAAAAGCCGCCTTTTGAGCCGCTGCAGGATGTCTCTCTCTCCCGTCTTTCGCAGAAGGTGGCCTTCCTGGTGGCAGTCACATCACTTCGGAGAGTGTCTGAGCTTGCAGCGCTGTCATGCAAAGCCCCCTTCCTGGTTTTTCACCAGGATAAGGTGGTTCTGCGTCCTGTCCCGGAATTTCTCCCTAAGGTGGTATCCCCTTTTCATCTAAATCAGGATATCTCCTTGCCTTCCTTTTACCCTAATCTAATTCACCAATTCAGTGTGAAAAGGATTTGCACTCTTTGGATCTAGTGAGAGCACTCCGGTTCTACGTGTCTCGCACGGCGCCCCTGCGCCGTTCAGATGCGCTCTTTGTCCTTGTCGCTGGCCAGCGTAAGGGCTCTCAGGCCTCCAAGTCAACCTTGGCTCGGTGGATCAAGGAACCGATTCTCGAGGCCTACCGTTCTTCTGGGCTTCCGCTCCCTTCAGGGCTGAAAGCCCATTCTACCAGAGCCGTAGGTGCGTCCTGGGCATTGCGGCACCGGGCGACGGCTCAGCAGGTGTGTCAGGCAGCTACGTGGTCTAGTCTGCACACTTTCACGAAGCACTATCAAGTGCATACCTATGCTTCGGCAGACGCCAGTCTAGGTAGGCGAGTCCTTCAGGCGGCGGTTGCCCACCTGTAAGAGGGAGCCGTTTTCGGCTCTTTTGATTGAGGTATTCTTTTACCCACCCAGGGACTGCTCTTGGACGTCCCAATTGTCTGGGTCTCCCAATGGAGCGACAAAGAAAAAGGGAATTTTGTTTACTTACCGTAAATTCCTTTTCTTCTAGCTCCTATTGGGAGACCCAGCACCCACCCCTGTGCCCTTTGGGCTGGTTGTTCTTTTGTGTACACATGTTGTTGATGTTGAATTGTTCTTTTGGTTCATGGTCTTCAGTTCTCCGAACATCCTTCGGATTGAATTTACCCTAGACCAATTTATACGTTTTCTCCTTCCTGCTTTTGCACCAAAACTGAGGAGCCCGTGGTCCACGGGAGGGTGTATAGGCAGAGGGGAGGGGTTACACTTTTTAAAGTGTAATACTTTGTGTGGCCTCCAGAGGCAGAAGCTATACACCCAATTGTCTGGGTCTCCCAATAGGAGCTAGAAGAAAAGGAATTTACGGTAAGTAAACAAAATTCCCTTTTTCACGGACCTGACTGTCACCTATGGCTCTGACCCTGCCGGTATTAGCCCTAACAAGGACTAATAGAAACTTCTATCCCTATTTTGTATAGCGCTGTGTATAGAGCGTACACAGCAGTATTGGAGACAGGAGCTACGCCAGCGGTGACTGACACCAAGACGCAGAAGGCAGATAATGGCGTGCTGGAGGAAAATGTCCGTTTTTATAATGCATGGACATGTGACATGGACATCCTATCACACATGGCGTTGCTTCTCTGGCTAAAAGTCCACTTAGCTGTGTGTGTCTGGGATTGGCTGACATGCTGGCCCGCCCCACTACACGCGCGTGCTTAGGGAAGGAAGACAAGGAAAAAAAAATGGCGATCGCCATTATCCAAACAGCAGTGATCTGAATGTGCTGTTCCCGCACACTATACGCTGAAATTTCATAATAGTGTGAGTCACAGAGTGACTTACACTATTACAGCGGAAAGCCAGCTAGGAATTAGCTTGTCTTTTTGCTGCTAGAACCGTTCTCGAACGTATCTAGAACTATCGAGTTTTAGCAAAAAGCTCGAGTTCTAGTTCGCCCCCAAAATCACTCGAACCACGAACTGGAGAACCGCGAACCGCGCTCAACTCTAGTGATGAACGCAAGTAAGGAACCATGTGTGGTTGAAGAAGATTCTGATACACACTTGAATTCACTCTGCCATGTAGCTGTAGTAGGTCCAACTCCTGTTGCATAAAACATTCCCCAAACCATGACACATCTTCCACCACCTTTCACTGACTTTTTAACACACTTTGGGTTCAGTTTTTCCCCAGTTTGTCAACGAACATAATGTTTCCTATTAGACCCAAATAAATTAAACTTGCTTTCATCACTAAAATGAACTGTGGATCACGTCTCCTCTGTCCACACAACATGCTCCTCACCAAAGGGGAGTCTAGCCTTTTGATTTTTCTGCTAATGAGTTTTGGTCACTGCAGAGTGGGCTTTCAGTCCAAATGCTCTTAAACGTTGTGACACTGTATGACGAGACAGATCCTTACCATGTTCAGCCCTGAACTGCTGAGCAATTCCAGCTGCAGTGTTGAAACGTTTACCCATGGAGATTCTCCGCATAATCCTGTCCTCTCTTGCATTTGTTTTTTGATGGCGACCAGCCTTCTTGGGGGACTTGACAGAGTTTGTGATGTTATGATGATGCAATATTCTTAAAATCACAGACTTGGAAAGACCTACTTCTCTTGCTATGGCTGATAGGGTAACCCTCTTGGCCTTCCTTTGCACAACCTGCTGCCACAGGGTTTCAGTCACTTTGGAACAGCACACCATTTTTGAAAAGTCAGTGCAAACTGGAAAGTTAGGCTGCCAGTTACATTGGGTTTGTCAAATAATTAAGGAAATTAGCACCAGGTGCCAGATTAATACCAATAACTTGCAGGTATCTGAAAGTATTCTCTAATTTTGATCGGTTTTCTTTTAGATATATCTTATTTACATTTTTATTAAGTGTTTTACACTAAATTCAATTTATGAAATAAGCTTAAAATACTGCTATTTTCCTCATGCTAGGATATAATCATAGGACGACACAATGACCGTAACATTTAGGAAATTATGTGTTGTTCTCTAATTTTTATCTCCAGTGTATACCATCATAAGGATACATTTAAAAAACTGTTAACGCAAAATTTGTAGTTAGAACAACACGGTGGCAAAAAGTGAGGATTCCCTTTAAGGGCATGTAAATATTGGCCCTTCATAACAGCAAACCGATCTAGTTATGGGTTAACCAAAGCTTCTATAATTCTATTACAATATTGCAAGGTATAAAAATCTTTAAATCTAGTTGCAATCTAATTTGTGATTTATTTATAGAGCACAAGGAGAGATAGCTCAGGAATTAGAACACTTCTTCAACTTCTGATCTGGCTTCTGCATCCCATTCTGTAAATGTTTAATGACCGTCTAGTATAACTGACAAAAGTTTCTTGGTCAGTCAAGGGCAAGGTCGATCTTCACAGTTTAAGAAGAAAGTCGATGCATAGATATGTAGATTTAAATACTTACTGTGATATCGGCCAGCGGAATTTTGTGCATCGATAATATCTGAGGTATACAACCTCAACGGATCAAATAACTTATGAGAACAGCAGATCATGCCAAGAAGGTCATGCAGATAATAGTCATGACTGTCCTTACATCCACTCTCAGAAACTTTCTTTCTAGCCGCATGAAAATATATTTCAAGAGCCATTACAAAGATTTCTGAATGTAGGTTTATTTTTCATATTCTCTACATATGATAGACAAAATCTCAATCGTTCCCCAGTTGGTTAATCTTCAGTTAATGCCCCATCAGACGCAGCGACGTATCTAATGATATATTGCCGGGGTCACGGATTCCGTGATGCACATCCGGCATCGTTAGCGACATCGTTGCGTGTGACACCAACGAGCGGCCGTTAACGATGGAAAATACTCACCATATCGTCCATCGTTGACACGTCATTCATTATCCAAAAATAGTTGATTGTTGAGGACGCAGGTTGTTCATCATTCCCGAGGCAGCACACATCGCTATGTGTAACACCTCGGGAACGAAGAATTACAGCTTATCTGCGGCCACCGGCTATGAGGAAGGAAGGAGATGGAAGGGATGTTACGGCCGCTCATCTCCGTCCCTCCGCTTTTATTGGGCGGCCACTTAGTGACGCCGCTGTGACGCCGCACGAACTGCCCCCTTAGAAAGGAGGCGGTTTGCCGGCCACGGTTCGCTAGGCAGGTAAGTCCGCGTGACGGCCCATAACGATATTGTGCGCCATGGGCAGCGATTTGCCCGTGACGCACAAACGACGGGGGCGGGTACGCTCGCTAGCGATATCACTAGCGATATCGCTGCGTGTGACGGGGCCTTTAGTCTTACACTCTAAGTTACGTGGGGTCACTGTGGCACGTCTCACAATACGCTGATAAGGGAGGTATGCAGAAAACCATAAATATATTCCCCATTAAAAAAATAACTTTTAATCTTAATATCATTAAAAGGTCAACAACCAAAATAGCAAACACACAATATAATAATGCAGGGTAAGGGATAAAACTAACCCTATATCGCCCTAGTCAAGCTCTCCCTACCTAGCAATGGGGGGTATGATGCCCTAGGGTTGTGGCGCCCCATTCACCGACGGGAGACCCGGAATGACCCTATAAAACCCTGCACAGGTCAAAACACCAAACAATTATAAAAAAATACAGCCCCATCAAGATAAGATGGAGATATCAGAAACTTATCTGAGAGTATCAGACGACAAGGTCCCGACGCATTTCCTCCCAAGGATGCCAGGGAAACATTAGGGGACAAGCCCAGGAGGTAAATCGCCAATGTGGGAGCCTCCCTGGGGCACCAGAACGATGGTGTATGAGGGTGACACCGGTTTATTTTTTATATTCTCTACATATGATTGAGATTTTGTCCATCGTACCCCAGTTGGTTAACCTTCAGTTATTCTTACAGTCTAAGTCATGTGGGGTCGTTGTGGTACGACTCATGGTACACTGATGAGGGAGGCATGCCCAAGATAGGAAGCTACATAAACGGAGGGTTGCCTACCTTCCATGAGGAAATATGAAGAAACAAACTCGCTTGGGGTACCATGGACCCCATGCGACTAATTAAAGGTTAACAGTATTTAGAAATGTCTTTCATCACCCACATGGAGCATAAACAGCAAAAGGCAGACTCAGACTCATTGACTTGTCTTGTTCTATGGGCTGTGCAGAGGTCCATCTACAGAGAGGGAGGAAGTGAGCTCTGACCAACATTTATTATGAATGGTGGATATTGTGTTATCTATACATAGTTATTATTTTTCATTATCCAGCCAATGATTAAAATGAAATGGCAAGTAGTTTGTTCAGAACAAGAAGTAACATCCTACTGTAATGCTAGGCTTAGCGGTAGAGTAAGAAAATTAGAAGATTTTAGGATTAAGATATTATAAAATAAAAGAAATTCTAAAAATAACATAAAAGCTTCATCTAAGCAATAAGTAGTTTTTATGACTGAAAAAAATTTCATTTCTGGATTGAAATAGGCAGAATACTGTCTTCACTAAACTATGCCTGTTTTCTACTCAGGATTACAGCACTTTCTATATACTAAGGAACCGTTGTTGCCACAAGATTTTAATCCCTTCACGACCGAGGACGGTACCTCCCTAAATCATGAAGGGGTAATCATCGCCAGCTGGTGCGGTGAGCAAGCAGAGATTCCAGCACATCTGCTGATTTGTACAGCAGACTTGTGTGTCCTGCAGGTGTGGGTGGGTCTGCGATCCACCCGTGCCTGCTAACCCTTTAAATCGCGCTGTCAAAATGTGACAGCATGATTTAAATGTCCTTAGCGTGATATGATCATTGGAAGCCAATGGTTGCCATGGTAGCACAGGATCATCTGATAACTCCTGTCATTATCATGACTCACTTCCTGTTACAGCTTGCAGAGAGCTGCTTGTAACAGAAGAGGAGCATTTTAGCTGATCTGAACTGTGCAGCTCTGATCTACAGAAATGAATCAGCGATCAGACTGCTGATCCTGATAGTCCCTTAGGGGGACTAGTAAAATAAAAAAAAAAAATGTTAAGAGTTTTTAAAAAAATAAAAAACAAAGTTCAAATCACCCCCATTGAAAATGAAAAGGTTAACAATATATATATATATATATATATATATATATATATATATATATATATATATATATATATATTTGGTATCCCTGCATTCAGAAATGCCCAATCTATCAAAATATAAAGTCAATTAATGTGATCAGTAAACGGTGTAGCAGAAAAAAAATTCCAAACACCAAAATTACATTTTTTGGTGGCCACAAATTTTGTGCAAAATGCAATAACAGGTGATCAAAAAGTAGCATTTGTGAAAAAATGGTACCATTAAAAACGTCAGCACGAGACAAAAAATGAGCCATCAGTGAGCCCCATATGCCGAAAAAGAAGTATGCTATGGGTTGTGGAAGATGGCGTAAAAATTGTGCCACTTTTTTTGGATAAACTTCAGAATTTTTTTAACCTCTTAAGTAAGTGTAAACATATATATGTTTGGTGTCTATGAACTCATACCAAGCAAAGGGAACATGCTGACACATCAGTTTTACCACACAGTGAACACGGTATATAAAATTTCCCCAAAATAATCATGCAATCGAACTTGTTTGGCAACTTTTTTGCACTTGGAATTTTTTTGCCATTTTCCAGTACACTATATGGTAAAATGCATGGTTTCATTTAAAAGTACAAATTGTCTCGCAAAAAACAAGCCATTACATGCCAAGATTCATGGAAAAGGGGAGCAAAAAACAAAAACGAAAAACGGAAAATCGCCCGGGTTATGTGGACTATGTTAGTAATATCAACCCTCTTAACGAATCTATATGGACATGCAGGTCATAGGAAGCTAGATAAAATGATACCTTTATATCTGCGACCCAATGTCTTATTCCAGAGAAATCTACTTCTATGTAAATTAGGTGTTCTAGGCTATGGGTTGGATACAGTTCTGCATGACAATCTGCCTCCAGAGCTTAATTTAAATTATTGGGAGCGTTATCCGTGTGAGACATGTATGAAACACAGAACAGGAGAACTGAACTTTGTTTTTATACAAACAAATTTGCTGCAGCTCTAACAGCTCTGCTGTATTACAACAATAATGCAACACTGGATGATTGTAGCTGAAGCTGAGAGGAACCTGCAGATGTGTCAGTTGTAATCACACACAGCTCTGCACTGAGAGCAGAAAGCAGAGAGCGGCCATCACACATCACACTGAGAGGAGCCTACAGATGTGTCAGTTATAATCACACACAGCTCTATGGTGAGATCAGGAGGGCAGAGAGTGTCCATCACACATCACACTGAGAGGAACCTGCAGATGTGTCAGTTATAATCACACACACACCTCTGAAGTGAGGTCAGGAGAGCAGAGAGCGGTCATCACACATCACACTGAGAGGAACCTGCAGATGTGTTAGTTATAATCACACACAGCTCTGCAGTGACATCAGGAGAGCAGAGAACGGCCGTCACACGTTACACTGAGAGGAATCTGCAGATGTGTCACTTTTAATCACACAGCTCTGCAATGAGGGCAGGAGAGCAGAGAGTGGCCATCACACATGACACTGAGGGGAACCTGCAGATGTGTCAGTTATAATCACACACAGCTCTGCAGTGAGATCAGGAGAGCAGAAAGTGGCCATCACACATAACACTGAGAGGATCCTACAGATGTGTCAGTTATAATCACCCACAGCTCTATGGTGAGATCAGGAGGGCAGAGAGCGGCCATCACACGTCACACTGAGAGGAACCTGCAGATGTGTCAGTTATAATCACACACAGCTCTGCAGTGATATCAGGAGAGCAGAGAGTGTCCATCACACATCACACTGAGAGGAACCTGCAGATGTGTCAGTTATAATCACACACAGCTCTATGGTGAGATCAGGAGAGCAGAAAGTGTCCATCACACATCACACTGAGAGGAACCTGCAGATGTCTCAGTTATAATCACACACAGCTCTGCAGTGAGATCAGGAGAGCAGAGAGTGTCCATCACACATCACACTGAGAGGAACCTACAGATGTGTCAGTTATAATCACATACAGCTCTATGGTGAGATCAGGAGAGCATAAAGTGGCCATCACACATCACACTGAGAGGAACCTGCAGATGTCTCAGTTATAATTGTGTCGCCCAGGGGATAGGGGTACTCAGATCTGGGCCAAGGGTCACTTCAGTAAGTACCACGGTGGCGCGACCCGGTCTGTGATCCCAGGCTCCACAATAAAAGGGGGATTAAGTAGGGGAAATTGTCCGTGACGCCACCCGTGGGTTGCGGTGATAAGATGGTGGCACCGCCGCTGCCTCTGAGGACCGTGCCTAGGACTGATGGTGTGGGGCAGCAAGGTGGGATCGCCTCCACGGGTAGGGGAGTTGTAGTCCCGGGGCCCAATTGGGAGTGGTGGTTTGGGGAATAACGGGTGCAGTCCACGGCTTGGACCGGGTGGTGCAGGAGTACTCACAGTATAAACAATAACTGACATGAGTCCAGAATTTAACCAAGTTGCTGGTAATTGGTGCCCACGGCCGGTTGCTGTGAGGATGGGTCCCACACCCGTGTGTGTGATTCAGGTGCGCTTTTCCTGCCCAAGGTCTGTGTCTGCTCTGCACACTGGTCCGGACTGGGTCCCGACAGCTGACACCGGGGGGGGCCATTACCCTCGCCCAGTCCACTCCGGGTCCCCACAAGTGGCTGGCCTGCTCCTGAGGCCCTTACTACTAGAGATGAGCGAACCGGTCGCGGTTCGGTTCGAGGTCGGTTCGCCGAACGGAGGTCCCGTTCGAGTTCGGTTCGTCGAACGTTCGACGAACCGAACTCGAACCGCATAGGAAACAATGGCAGGCAATCACAAACACATAAAAACACCTAGAAAACACCCTCAAAGGTGTCCAAAAGGTGATAAACAACTCACAACACAACACAAACACATGGGAAAGTGACAAGGACATATACTCATGCGAAAACAAAAGAGCTGGACAAGGAAAAAGAGGAGGAGACACAGATATATGAGTATATGCAAGGAAACATCGATGCCATTACTGTGCAACTTGAGCCCTGCTCATTTTAGGCTTCAAATCTGGATAAATTGCCAGAGCTTGCCACGTACGCCTTGGGGATCTTGTCGTGTCCTGCAGCCAGCGTTCTCTCGGAACCTGTCTTCAGTGCTGCTGGGGGTCTGCTGGCAGATAAGCACACGTGTCTGTCCACTGACAATGTGGACATGGCTCTCAGAGGACTTTTCTTCCCCTGGGTCAGCCAGGGGACGGGAAAGGCACGCGTATTTTTGAGAGTGCTTCATGCAAAGAATCTGTTTCATTTTGAAAAGGGGGATTAAGTGATGCCAGTCAAGTGGGGTGTGTGTGGCCCAATTAGTGGAAACGAGGGAGACTGTGGTTGGAGTCCCCTCGCTGTGTTTCTAAAAGAACCAAAATGAACAAATCATGGCTCTCAGAGGACTTTTCTTCCCCTGGATCATCCAGGGGAGGCAAAAGGCACGCGTATTTTTGAGAGTGCTTCATGCAAAGCATCTTTTTCTTTTTCAAAAGGGGGTCAACTGATGCCAGTCAAGTGGGGTGTGTGTGGCCCAATTAATGGAAACGAGGGAGACTGTGGTTGGAGTCCCCTCGCTGTGTTTCTAAAAGAACCAAGATGAACAAGTCATGGCTCTCAGAGGACTTTTCTTCCCCTGGGTCATCCAGGGGACGGGAAAGGCACGCGTATTTTTGAGAGTGCTTCATGCAAAGCATCTTTTTCAAAAGGGGGGTCAACTGATGCCAGTCAAGTGGGGTTTGTGTGACCCAATTAGTGGCAACGAGGGAGACTGTGGTTGGAGTCCCCTCGCTGTGTTTCTAAAAGAACTAAGATGAACAAGTCATTGCTCTCAGAGGACTTTTTGTCCTCTGGGTCAGCCAGGGGAGGCGAAAGGCATGCGTATTTTTAGAGTGCTTCATGCAAAGCATCTTTTTCTTTTTCAAAAGGGGGGTCAAGTGATGCCAGTCAAGTGGGTTGTGTGTGGCCAAAAAAGTGGCAACGAGGGAGACTATGGTTGGAGTCCCCTCGCTGTGTTTTACATGATTTTCGAAGGGAATGACATGCCAAAGAGGTTGAGTTTCATCATCTGCAACTTGTTGGCAACAGAAAGGCTGCCTTTACACCCTTTTGAGACCGAGGATTTTCGAGACCTTATGCCCATTGCAGTGCCCCAAGAGCCGATGGCCAGTCGTCACTGCTTCTCCAAGAAAGGCGTGCCCGCGCTACCACAGCAGGTCGCACACAACCTCACCAATTCCTTGAGAAACTCTATGTGTGACAGGGTGTATTTCACCACAGATACTTGGACCAGTAAGCATGGACAGGAGAGTTACATGTTGCTGACTGGGCACTGGGTAACTATGGTGAGAGATGGAGAAGGGTTTGCTGTACAAGTCTTGTTGTCCCCACAACTTGTGTGTCAATCCTTCCTCTGTATGTACAAGTTCCTCCACTGCTTCTGCCTCCTTAACCTCGTGTGGGTCCTCCACCTCGGCCCAAACCCTGTGTGGTCAGGCCTCCCTTCCTTGTAACTGCGCCCAAGGAATCCCACACACCTCCTTACTATGCTGGCAGCAGAGCTCAAGGCCATCAGGCGGTCAAATGTTTACTTTGAAATGTAGGGGAAATGTGAGACACCGCTGAGGAATTGTGGACGGTTAGCTCTGGAGAGTGAGACCGAGTTTCATCAATGGTTGTCTACACTCAACCAGCAGTCAGGGAAGGTCGGGTGCGCCAATGATGCAAACCAGTCTGCGACCCTTCTTCAGGGCAATGTGACACACGTGCCTTGTATGGCTCACGTGTTGAACCTGGTTGTCCAGCAATTTTTAAAACACTATCCCGGCCTACATGGCCTTCTGCAGAGGGCACGGTGTAACGCCTGCCTGGATCGACACACTCAGATGGGCTGTAAAGGATAGGCTAGAGGCAAGCCACTCACCAAGCTGGACACCCAGAACCCTGAAACCCTTTAACCCCTATACAGTGATTTGGAATTACACAGGGCCCAAGTTGATCAATACCTGTGGAAGGCTGCAGTTCCAGAGAATAGTAGTCATGCAGGGTCAAAAACATTAATTGAGGAAGAGGAACAGAATGGGGTGGCCAGGACTTAATCAGAAAACAAGCAGAGGTGAAATGCGGATCGGCCAACGAGGTACATAAACAGCAAGCAGGAAAAGTAGTCAGGTAACAAGCACACAAACTCATAAAACTGAACTGGGGGTAACAGTAACAAGAGGTTCATAGCTTTGTCTGGCAGTGGTCTGCAGACAGGAGGGGCCTAAAAAAGGGTGTGGTGTCTTCCCATTGGTTGTAGCTGAATGATGGTACTTCATCTGTGAGATATTAACCACCTACATTCAGCCTGTGGTTCTGTATCTGTCAAGGTAACGCAACCCAGTGGGTGACCATAACCTGCGTCCACCTGCGCCGCTGGCATCGACTCCTTTCCCATCATCAGCACTATGCACGAAAGGAACACGTTGTCACCTGGCGACCGGAGTACAAATTGATTGAGTGGACTATGTTGGTGACTTAACAGCCGTGTGCGGCAATGATGCAAACCTGTCTGCGGCTCTTCGTCAGGGCAATGTGACACACGTGCCTTGTATGGCTCACGTGTTGAATCTGATTCTCCAGCAATTTTTAAAATACCATCCCGGCCTACATGGCCTTGTGCAGCGGGCACGCTGCTATGTGCTCACTTTCATCCTTCGCACCCAGCAGCTCAACAACTTTCATCGCTCCGGAAGTCTTAGGGTCTGGCGGTTAAACGCCGGAAATGCGATGTTCCGACACGCAGGAATTGGAATCTGCACATGTTGCAGCGTGTGTGGCAGCACCGCAGAGCCCTGCTGAAATACGGTATGACGTATACCCTGGGCTAACTTGATCCAGAGGTGGTGCAAATCACGCTGCTGGAGTGGTGTCAGATCAAGGACCTATGCACCCTTCTACACAGTTTACAAATATCGACGAAGATCTTTAGCACTGGCGATGCCATTCTCAGCGTGACAATTCTGGTCATCTACAAGATGGAGCACACTGTATGCATTATTCGGAGTCAGGTGTTGGTCCAAGAGGAAGGGGAGGAAGTACAGGAGGAGTCATATGGAGAAGGGATAATAAGATCTACAAGGTCCAAACGGTGAGCGGCACCTAGGCGGAAGTCAAGGGACGGTGGGGGATAGGGATTAACAAGGGCGCATAGTATCAGCAAAAATTGTTGAGAAAGGTGCAGGAGCCCATGAAGAAATGGAGGACAAACTGGCGATGGGCATGGAAGACTCAGCAGATGAGTGAGAGCTTGCTCACATTTTGGTTGTGCGAGGTTGGGGGGAGAGGGCAGAGGAAGGAGGCACGATTCTCACCTCTCTGCCACCAACACACCAAGGACTTGGTCCTCCTGGATGCACAAGACACATGAGCGCCTTCTTGCTGCACTACCTACAACATGACCCTCGGATTGTACGAATTCAAAGTTATTCTAACTACTGGGTTGCCACACTGTTAGATCCCTGGTACAAGACAAAATTTGGCGAAATAATTCCTGCCATAGAAAGGGACGCACGTATACAGGAGTATCTGCAGAAGGTGGTACGGATTCTTAGATCTGCTTTTCCAGTAAACACCAGTGCTGCACAGAGTGAATCTCAACGCTTTGTCATGGATAGGAGGAAATGGTCTTTTACTTGTCCACATCTGAGGGACCGAGGGCTGGCTGCTGTGCTGAGATGGCATTGAGTACGGTGTCCCTGCAGAGTTGCACTTTTGGTCATATACCAAATGAGTTGAAAAAGTACAAATGCTGGTGGAAAGGGGAACAGGTGTGTTGGAAAGGGGAAAAAAGTTTTTGTCCGTGGGTTTGGTGGTTAAGCAAAAGTAACATTTGATGAAGAAACACCATCTGTTACGGTGGGACTGGCAGATTTGGATAAGGTGGTATATACTATATAACGAAAATTAATAAGAAAAGAAAGAGAAAGGTATATATCCCCATCAGCAGTCAATGTCCACCGTGCTCCCAGATGGAAAAGGAGAGGTTGGCAACTGGAAGGTTAGGTGGAGGATACAGATCTGTGTGGCTATGAAACTAATAGTTGCCTGAACCGAGTTAGACGCCACTCGGATCTTGAGACTGGGAGCCCTGTTAGCGTCACAGGGTCCACACGCCCACCCAGCCCAGGAACTCCCTGTTAACATCACAGGGGCCATTCAGTACGCTGACCGTGTGCATTGGGGCCACACCTGTGGACAACAGGCGCATCAGCAGCAGCAGGCCTGTTAATGCCACTGGGCTGCACAAGCAGGACTTGTAGGACAGGAGCTGGTCTTAACCGTTCTGCGTTACCAACTGTGGTGGTGGCCTGCATCGACGCCCTATCCCTGCCTACCTCTGGCCTAAAGCCGCAATGGGTTCAACACATGGAGGTGTGCTCTTTCGGAGCATAATAGAAGACTGCGCACCTCCTTGTTGGCTCCAGCCCGTTTTATAACCTTGGTCCGCCCCAAACCAGGGTGGACCATAATGCACCTCCTGGAGACAAAAGCAGAGTGACACGTCATGAGTGGCATAACTAGCGTCCTATTTGGAACCGAAACTTCAATAATGACCTCATGGCTGCCACGACACAAACACCTCACCAGTCATCGTCTGACCATCAATAATGAGGTGACAAGTCATAGGGGCGGGCCTCTGCAAGTCACTTGGGAGTGGCCTGGCCACATCGTCAGGACACCTGATGCCCTGTGGTCTATATGGGCCCCCCCACATCAGGGGCAGGGCCAAAGAGTTCATTACCGGACCTAGTTTCTGATGCAGTAAGTGCCTGAGCATGGTCAGTTGCATGAAATAGAGTCTCTGAAAAAAGACTATCAGCTTTAGCATGGTGTCTCGGCACAAAACAGGACTTAGACCCGACACAGAATGCAAGTACCTGTGCAAAGAGGCTTTTCACACTAAGTGTGGGAGCATGCGCTGTATCCCGAAATGAAACACTGTAGTTAGGCTGCAGCTGGGGTAAATCGGCACACGCATGTGCACTAGCTGCCTCTCCACACTTAGACGTGGAGGAGAAATTGCTCTTCGGGTGTGGACTTGGAGATGCTGTCTATGAACTGAAGGAAAAGCTAAAGGAAGCCTCACTTTATATCCCTCCGAATTATCAAATGCAGCAATGAATTCCCTGAGTTTGCTATAACATTAGCGTAGGAAAATGTGCATGAGGGTGTCCTGCACAGGTGCTAGAAATAGCTTGGCACCAGTGGGACAATAATGAAGTACAACATCCAGTTCTATGATGCCACTAAATGGCAGTATTTTTTGCTATCATTATAGCTTATTAAAAACAGAGCAGGAGGGTGTCATGCAGAGGTGCTAGAAATAGCTTGGCACCAGTGGGGCACTAATGGAGTCCAACAGCCACGTTTAGGATGCCACTAAGTTCACTCAGTGTTTGCTAGTATAATAGCTTAGTAACAATGAGTTTGAGTGTGCAATGCAGGCAGAGGTGCTGCAAATATCTGTGCACTAGTGGGACGATACAGAAGTCCAACAGCCACGTTTAGGATGCCACTAAGTTCACTCAGTGTTTGCTAGTATAATGGCTTAGTAACAATGAGTTTGAGTGTGCAATGCAGGCAGACGTGCTGCAAATATCTTTGCACTTGTGGGACGATACAGAAGTCCAACAGCCACGTTTAGGATGCCACTAAGTTCACTCAGTGTTTGCTAGTATAATGGCTTAGTAACAATGAGTTTGAGTGTGCAATGCAGGCAGACGTGCTGCAAATATCTTTGCACTACTGGGGCAATATAGCAGTCCAACAGCCACGTTTAGGATGCCACTAAGTTCACTCAGTGTTTGCTAGTATAATGGCTTAGTAACAATGAGTTTGAGTGTGCAAAGGGCAGGAGGGTACAGTGGCAGGGTTGTGGGTCTCTGGGTAGAGGAAAGGAAGCCTGCCTTTCTATCCCTCCTAATGGGGAAATGCAGCGAGGAAATCCCTGACCTTAGCTACACAGACGCTGTCATCTTGTGTAGCTGTTAAACTCTGTTTTAAACTCTGTCACCTATGGCTCTGATCCTGCTGGTATGAGCCCTTAAAAGGACTGATAGAAAGTGCTATCCCTATGCTGTACAGCGCTGTATATGGAGCGTACACAGCAGTATCGGCGATAGGAGCTGCGCCAGTGATGTCTGACACCAAGGACGCAGAAGGCAGATAATGGCGTGCTGGAGGAAAATGTCCGGTTTTATAATGCAGGGACATGTGACATGGACATCCTATCACACATGCCGTTGCTTCTCTGGCTAAAAGTCCACTTAGCTGTGTGTGTGTCTGGGATTGGCTGACATGCTGGCCCGCCCCACTACACGCGCGCGCTTAGGGAAGGAAGACAAGGAAAAAAAAAATGGCGATCGCCATTATACATACAGCAGTGATCTGAATGCGCTGTTTCCGCACACTATACACTGAAATGTCATAAAAGTGTGAGTCACAGAGTGACTTACACTATTACAGGGGAAAGCCAGCTAGGAATTAGCAGTTTTTTTGCTGCTAGAACCGTTCTCGAACGTATCTAGAACTATCGAGCTTTAGCAAAAAAGCTCGAGTTCTATTTCAATCTAGAACAGCCCCCAAAATCACTCGAGCCTCGAACTGGAGAACCTCGAACCGCGCTCAACTCTACTTACTACCACTTCTCCTCTGCTCCCAACGGAGATGCTTCCAGAACTCTCTCCTCCTGCAGACTGATTGCAAACTCAACTCTGCTCTGCTCTTTCTAAGCTCGTCCCGCCCCTCCCTTTTCCTGGGGAGAGGGTGAGTGGGACCTGATTGGATGGTGTGTTTCTGTGTGTGGGAAACTTCCCAAGGGAGTGTGAGATCTGCACCAAAAACATGGATGCAGACCTTTGTGACACCCTTATTTTGCCAGGGCGGCACATAATCACACACAGCTCTGCAGTGAGATCAGGAGAGCAGAGTGCGGCCGTCACACATCACACTGAGAAGAACCTGCAGATGTGCCAGTTATAATCACACACAGCTCTTCAGTGATATCAGGAGAGCAGAGAGCGTCCATCACACATCACATTCCCGTTGGGAAAGAGGCAAGCAGGTGATGCGATGCGAGATATGCTTGAGTCTCTCGCAAGTGGAATACTACCCTTATAATCATACACAGCTCTGCAGTGAGATAAGGAGGGCAGAGAGCGGCCATCACACATAACACTGAGAGGAACCTACAGATGTGTCAGTTATAATCACACACAGCTCTGCAGTGATATCAGGAGAACAGAGAGTGTCCATCACACATCACACTGAGAGGAACCTGCAGATGTGTCCGTTATAATCACACACAGCTCTGCAGTGATATCAGGAGAACAGAGAGTGTCCATCACACATCACACTGAGAGGAACCTGCAGATGTGTCCGTTATAATCACACACAGCTCTATGGTGAAATCAGGAGAGCAGAGAGTGTCCATCACACATCACACTGAGAGGAACCTGCAGATGTGTCCGTTATAATCACACACAGGTCTATGGTGAAATCAGGAGAGCAGAGAGTGTCCATCACACATCACACTGAGAGGAACCTACAGATGTGTCAGTTATAAGCACACACAGCTCTGCAGTGAGATCAGGAAAGCAGAGAGTGTCCATCACACATCACACTGAGAGGAACCTGCAAATGTGTCAGTTATAATCACACACAGCTCTGCAGTGAGATCAGGAGAACAGAGAACAGCTGTCACACATCACACTGAGAGGAACCTGCAGATGTGTCACTTATAATCACACAGCTCTGCAGTGAGATCAGGAGAGCAGAGAGCGGACATCACACATCACACTGAGAGGAGCCTACAGATGTGTCAGTTATAATCACACACAGCTCTGCAGTGAGATCAGGAGAGCAGAAAGTGGACATCACACATCACACTGAGAGGAGCCTACAGATGTGTCAGTTATAATCACACACAGCTCTGCAGTGATATCAGGAGAGCAGAAAGTGGACATCACACATCACACTGAGAGGAACCTGCAGATGTGTCCGTTATAATCACACACAGCTCTATGGTGAAATCAGGAGAGCAGAGAGTGTCCATCACACATCACACTGAGAGGAACCTGCAGATGTGTCCGTTATAATCACACACAGCTCTATGGTGAAATCAGGAGAGCAGGGAGCGGCCATCACACATCACACTGAGAGGAACCTACAGATGTGTCAGTTATAAGCACACACAGCTCTGCAGTGAGATCAGGAAAGCAGAGAGTGTCCATCACACATCACACTGAGAGGAACCTGCAGATGTGTCACTTATAATCACACAGCTCTGCAGTGAGATCAGGAGAGCAGAGAGCGGACATCAGACATCACACTGAGAGGAACCTGCAGATGTGTCAGTTATAATCACACACAGCTCTGCAGTGAGATCTTGAGAGCAGAGAGCGGCCATTACACATCACACGGAGAGGAACCTGCAGATGTGTCAGTTATAATCACACACAGCTTAGCAGTGAGATCAGGAGAGCGTCCATCACACATCACATTCCCGTCGGGAAAGAGGCAGGCAGGTGATGCGATGCGAGATATGCTTGAGTCTCTCGCAAGTGGAATACTACCCTTATAATCACACACAGCTCTGCAGTGAGATCACATCAGAGACATCACGTTATGTTCCCTCCTATTTAAATTAAGCTTTGGAGGTGGATTCTCATGCAGATCAGTGTCCGGCCCATAGCCTGGAACAGCTCATTTACATACAAGAAATATATGGATCTCTATGGCATAAGGCAGTGGATTGCAGTTATAAAAGTATTATTTTACTCAGTTTCTAACCTGCATGCCTATATAGACAGCTCAAGAGGGTTGGTATTGTTTTCACCCATACGCTGCTTTATAGGATATATATTGTAAAAGTGGTTTTGAAAGTCTGCATTGATAGCAATGTAAATGAACAGTAAGCTAGAACAATGAGTGGCAACTTTTTAAAGAGTCAAACATTATGTGACACTTAAATTTGTCACAAATAAAGGCAACATTGCCAAAAATAAAAATGTCGTATAAAGTGTCTTAACCCCTTTATGACCTAGGACATATATGTACATCCTAGGTCGTCTCCCAGCGTCATCCCAGCACGTCTGCTGATCTGATCAAAACTTGATAATGCGATCTAATGTGCTCTGGCGGGGTTCGCACTGTTCCACATCACCATTAGCGGCCCCATGGTGCGATCACGGGGCACCAGTAGTTTGCCACCATGACAGTGCAGGGTCAGATGATGACACTGCTATGACGTTTTTGCTGTGAATGCCGGCAGAGCACTGTCACTCACAGCATTTCTCCTTTCAGGAGAAACAATCAGACTATGCAGTAGTAAAGTTCCCTAGGGGGACTAGTAAAATCAAATCACCCCCTTTTGACCCATTGACAATAAAACAATAAAAAAAAACCCAAAATACATATATTTGTTATCGCCAAGTTCAGAAATGCCTGGTCTATCAAAATATAAAATCAATAATTCTGATCAGTACACAGCATAACGAGAAAAAAACGCTAAAATTAAGTTTTTTTTAGTTGTCGCAACATTGCATTTTAATGCAATAACAGGTGATCAAAACATCGTATACAACACAATTGTATAATTAAAAACAACAGCTCAAGATGCAAAAAATAAGCCATCACTGAGCCCCAGATCCCGAAAAATTAGAACGTTACGGATCTCGAAACATAACGACAAAAGCGCCATTTTTTCTTCCAAACTTCTTTTTTTCACCACTTAAATAAAAGTAAAATTATACATGTTTGGAATCAATGAACTCATACTGACCTGGTAAATCATAATGCCAGGAACACAGTAATTAAAAAACAAAACAAAACAATGGTGCAATTACACTCTTTTTGCAATTTCACCTCATTTGGGAATTTTTTTTTAGCATTTTTCAGCACAATATTTGGCAAAACTAATGGTTTTGTCATGATCCAGGCTGGCTTTTCCCTGCTGTGATTACACCCAGCTCTGGCCTGGTCATGTCAGGGGTTAACTTCCCTTGCCTCTTTCTGGATCCCAGGACGCTATATATTGCCTCCCTACCTATGGCTCAGTGCCAGTGATATTTCTGCCTTGCAGTGTGTATACTGGCTCTGGGAGTGTTCCCGATCTGTCCTGCCTCCCTGCTACTGTGTCCTGACTTTGACCCTCTCCCGTTTGTCTGTCTGTCCCAGTTCCTGACTTCCCTCTCCTGTCTGTTGTTTGTGTTTCCCTCTGCATACCTGATTCCCCGGATTCCGACTTGGTTCTTTTTTCTGACTTTGATATTGATCCTCCCTTTGCAGTGACTCGACTTTCCTGGCTAGACCCTGACTGTTTGACTACTCTATTGCCCCCTGGTGGTTCACCTGTTAACTGTCTGCTGAAGTTACTCTGCTGTACTTCAGCTGCCTTTCCGTTACAGTGTTTCTTTGTCTCTCCTTCACTACTCTGCTGCCACTATGCTGTACTCCGTCTTACTAGCTTTTGTACAGCGTGACAGGTTTCATTCAAAACTACAACTTGTCACGCAAAAAACAAGGCCAATATTACTATATTGATGGAAAAATAAAAAAGTTTTGGCTCTTGGAAGAAGGGGAGGAAAAAACAGAAACGAAAAATGGATAATCGCCAAGGGGTGGAAGGGGTTAATGATAACAGATCTGAAAATGGCAGGTAGTTATTTATTTCTCATGAGTGACTAACTGTCTTTTTGCTATCACTTTGTTTTCCAATGAGGGCGTTGACTTACAGTGATAGGTTTAAAATTAAAATAGGATATTTCTCAGCTTATTTTTTGGAGATAAGTGATCTACAAAACAGAGGCGCAATCATTGGAACGGGTCTGTCATCTATCCATTAGAGACGAGTGAACTGATCCTCTGCAAACTAACTTTGAGTTGAATTAACAGCAATTGGCAGGTCCTGCAAAATTCAAAGAAATTATGTTTCAATTTGCGTGGATTGCCAAAAAAAAAAAAAATCCCTGGTCCGTTTCATAAATTGCTGAAGATGGCATCAGTCAGAAAGCGGCTCACATGATGTCGGGTTTGGCTCATTCATGTCTTGTATCTATCATATAATATTGTCTAGCGCAGCCAATCAGGAGGGAATATCACAGAGGGCAGGGAAAGCAGTGGCCATTTTCGGGTTCTACACAGCCTTGGGTTAGGCGGTGAGGGGGCACAGCTGATCAATGTAGATAAGATAGCAAGGCCTAAAAGAGTGTAATGTACTACTGCAGTACTCAAGAACATAGAAAATGGCAGTGGCAGTTTTTGAATAATAATACAGAAATTCAGCAAAGTTTCAAAAATATGTAGAGCAGCACTCTGAAAAGCTAAAATATGTAAACATTGAATATAGGAATTTTGGCACTGCATTACTGGTATTGGAAAAAAATGAGATACTTGGTTTACAAATTGGCCAATTTGTGTGAGCCCGACAGCCAACGACAAGGTATTTCTCTCTTTGTCGGAATCCTATCCTAATACGCCTCTATCCGGGTTAAAAATCCTACAAGTAATGGGCAAATAGGATCCAACTAAATGAATAAGCTCTCACTGGAGGGCAGAGTGCTCAGTCAGAAAGGAATGGAATCTAATATATAAAGCTGAATGTGTGTATGTGTGTGTGTATATATGTATGTATGTATGTATGTATGTCCGGGATTGGCATCTGCACCGTTGCAGCTACAGCCACAAAATTTTGCACACTCAAACTTCTCGACCCCGAGAGTGTCATAGGCTATATTTTAAGGGGAAATTTTAACCCCGCGCTTTACAGTTATTCACCAAAAAACCTGCCTCCATTAAAGCGAATGGAGCTGGGAGCCACAGTGCAGCCAGAACTTCAGAAGAATGCGTAGCCATGCCCTTAAATTTTAATGTTGGTGTGTCACAATGCAGCCAGGGAAAGAGACAGACACAGACAGGGAAAGAGACAGACACAGACAGGGAAAGAGGCAGACATAAACAGGGTAAGAGACAGACACAGACAAAGAGACAGACGGACATGGAAAGAGACAGACAGGGAAAGAGAGGGAAAGAGAGAGACAGGTTAAGAGACAGACACAGACAGGTAAAGAGACAGGGATCAGACAAAGAGACAGAGGCAGACACAGGGAAACAGACAGACAGGGAAAGAAAGGGAAAGAAACAGACAGGGTAAGAGACAGACAAACACAGGGAAAGAGACAGAGGGAAAGAGACAGAGGGAAAGAGACAGACAAGGAAAGAGAGGGAAAGAGAGGGAAAGAGACAGACAGGGAAAGAGAGGGAAAGAGACAGACAGGGAAAGAGAGGGAAAGAGACAGACAGGGAAAGAGAGTGAAAGCGACAGACAGGGAAAGAGACAGAAATAGATAAGACAGACAGGGAAAGAGATAGATAGACAGACAGGGAAAGAGATTGAGACAGACGGAGAAAGAGACAGAGACAGTCAGAGACAGACAGGGAAAGAGACAGACAGACAAAGAGATAGAGAGAGAGACAGAGAGGGAGACAGACATTATAATTACATTTATATCTATTTATTTTGTGCTTTTTGTGTGCAGAATACATTTTTGTTAATACATTCTATTTTGTTAACAGCAGTTATTAACCCGAGCGAAGCCGGGTAGTACAGCTAGTACTAATAGAAAAAGACTGACCAGCACATCCACTAGGTGTGAACAGGTGCACGCTGAAAATTCAACAAAGTTACAATAATATGTACAGCAGCACTCTGAAAATTTAACCCCCACATGTTATTGTAGCCATATCACCTTGCCTGGGGGTATTTTCCTCCCCTTCTTTTGCCTCACTTTTTTTTTTTCTGTAATGTATTTTTGTATATGATCTTTTGTAATTAATTTATTATGTGATAAAATAAAATAAAATTTACAATTTTTTAATGGACTTGGAAACTCCATTTTTTCTTTGCTGTTCATGTAGTCCTTTTGGAGTAGTCTATAATGTCTTTTGACATCCTTTTGTAGGAACTATGGAAATGTTTGTATTAATACTAAAATATATAAACATGAAATATAGGAATTTTGGCACTGCATTACTGCTACTGGAAAAAAAGGAGATACTTGGTTTACAAATTGGACAATTCGTGTAAGCCCAACAGCCAACAAGGCATACCTCTCTTTGTTGGAACCCTAGCATCATACACCTCTATCTGGGTTAAAAAAAATCCTACAAGTCACACACAAATTGGAGTAAAAGGGAGGTGCTGGACCTGAGGAGTCTGTGTGACTGTGAATTTAATTGATCGATTTTTGATATACTGGAGTTCAGCACCTCAACCACTAACTGACTTCTACTATATGAAAGGCGCAAGTTTGGAGTGAGTGTATGGAGCGTACCCACAGGCTGAACGCACCTCATACCTGGAGGATAATGACTGTATGTTATCTCCAGCAGCACCGCCTGCCACTGTTAACCTGTTAAATGTCGCTGTATATCTCTGACAGCAACATTAATTCTAATTAGTGTTACAGAGCTTGTTTCATTTACATGTTTGAAAAAATGTAATTGAATTTATGTAATGTGATCAAATCCTGAATATTGAATATGTCGGGAAGGTCACAATCGAAAGACCGAGCCAATTACAGATGGTAACGTCTAAATCCCAGTGGACAGAGGGACCTCTGCTGACGTCATGCCCATGTGACCAGAAGGGGTGGGGACTCCGCCAACATAGCTGATACTAGGAAGCAATATTATTTTTATAAGTCCAAGTTGGCATAGGGTTGATTACAATAGAAGCGGGCGTCTGCAGTTAAGACCCATAGATGGGGGGATTCATGATTATAGTGGACGGAAGAAAACCTCACCACGTCCATCAACAAAGCCGGCCATGCCCACTATCCAATCCGGCCATTCCCAAGGTCCTTCTAGCCACCGGAATTTAGCCATAACCCATTACAAATGGCTGTGTTGATTGCTAAGCTGCATGACATCATAAGAGCAACTCATGATGTCACTCGTCACATGATCAAGTCCTACTTTACCTGTTGAATAATACTTTACTGTACCCTATGGGACAAAAAAAATATTCTACCTCTCTGTGCAACAATCACAATAAAAAAGTCACTAGATCTATTATTTCTAATTATGATTTTTAATTGGAAGACAAATCTGCGGAAGAGAAACCTTCCCCACGCTGATGAAAACTGGATGATTTGGAGATAGTTCATTTTAAGAAAAGCTCAGTTAAATTTTACTGGGCACCTTTAAGCATTAATTACATTACTTAGTTTCCAATTGAGCGGCTGCAGAATGTATTATATTTTTCCACTCTGGTAGATGACTTCCATTAGAACCTCATAAAGATCTACAACATTGTAACATATCTTTCCTTTTGTACAGATAACTGTGATTTACCATCTCATTTGAAATACCCGACTCTTTCCTGAAGTGATTCAGTGCACGGGAGTTTTACTGTCGTCTGCAAGAACAAAGTTTAATTAAACAATTCTGGGTTATTGTGCAAATAACAATCATTTACCAATTCTGACACCTCTACAGTTTACTGCCATTAAATGGTCAATGTCATTTTAATAAATTTTGCATACAGTAAATTAACAATACAAGCGAATATATGAAACTTTGTAATATATCTTATCCGAGAAATATGTTCCTTTCTCCATTATGAACAACTAAAAAACTAAAATGTATGCAGGGAGTAAACACTTAAGCGGGCTTTACACATAGCGACATCGCTAGCGATGTCGCTGGTGAAAGCACCCGCCCCGTCGGTTGTGCGTCACAGGCAAATCGCTGCCCGTGGCGCACAACATCGCTAACACCCGTCACACATACTTACCTGCCTAGCAACGTCGCTGTGGCCGGCGAACCGCCTCCTTTCTAAGGGGGCGGTTTGTTCGGCGTCACTAAGCGGCCGCCCAATAGAAGCGGAGGGGCGGAGATGAGCGGGCCGGACGTCCTGCCCACCTCCTTCCTTCCTCAATGCGGGCGGCCGCAGGCATGGGTGATGTTCCTCGTTCCTGTGGTGTCACACATAGCGATGTGTGCTGCTGCAGGAACGACCAACAACCTGCGTCCTGCAACAGCAACAATAATCGGGATAAGAACGACTGGTCAACGATCAACGATTAGGTAAGTAATTTTGATCGTTAACGGTCATTCCTGCGTTTCACACGCAACGACGTCGCTAACGAAGCAGGATGTGCGTCACAAATTCCCTGACCCCAACGACATCTCGTTAGCGATGTTGTTGCGTGTAAAGCCCGCTTAAGTGTTTAGTTTACACCTGTTTATACCTAATCAAAAGGAAGGGTAAGGACAAGATATGAGGAGAAGATGGAAAGTAAAAAATATCTTTATTGAGTGTTTATCTCAATAATAAAAAAATTGTTTAAAAGAACTGAGAGTCCTCAGTGGTTGCTACCTTTTAATGGCTAACTAGTTAGCCATTCAGTTAGCCATTAAAAGGTATCAACCACTGAGGACTTCAGTTCTTTTAAACAATTTTTTTATCTCTACTGGCTAACACGGTACAAAGATATATTTTACTTATCTCAATAATGTGTTAGATTAACAGCTACACTGCTCAGTACTACTGCACACTATCCTTCATGCTTTGCTACCAAGTTTCCCCGAAAATAAGACCTACCACAAAAATAAGACTTAGTAGGAGCTTTCAGCAAAGCTTAAATGTAAGCCCTACCCTGAAAATAAGCCCTAGTTGCGGTTCAATAATGAAGTGTCCATGCAGCTAAAAAAGTTAAAGAATACTGCAGTACACTTCATTAAAGAAAGCAGACACTCTCTAAAGAAAGAAGACAGAAGACCCCGTAATCATACTCACCAGATGCCAACTGAGAGCAGTGGAACACATTAAGGACCTGCGGCAGAACGCACAACCACACACATGAGATCACACACACACACATGAAATCACACACACACACAATCACATATCAGATAGCACACACACTCTCACCACATCCAGCGAAATCGATAGATTCTGGCTAGCATACGCTAAGGAACTGCGAGACTGTGCAGTGGAGCTCCAGGACCTGCAGGTGGAACGTATCATAGAGACAAGAGAACAGAGAGTCCCCTGCTGGCTGGAAGCAAGTGGTATCACCGGATGTGGTGAGTGTGCGTTGCGTGATTGTATGTGCTATCTCTTGTGTGTGTGATCTGATGTGTGAGTGTCGGCCAGAAGGAAGGGAGGATGGCGTGCAGCATACCTGCTGGGAGCACCGGCCGAGGATCGAAGAAGGACCTGTAAGACACACAGACGCCCAATGTCTGGTAAGTATGACGAGCCTGGAAAGGGGGATCTGCATTTTTTTGAGGTGTAAACTTTCCCACAACCATGTTTTTCACAGAATAAGCCCTCCCCCGAAAATAAGACCTAGCGCTTTTTTCAGGCAAAAAAAAATATAAGACAGTGTCTTATTTTCAGGGAAACAGGATATGTTTCAACATGTGCTGCTACCTAAAAGAAGAAGAGTGTGCAGTGTATGGGAGAATTCATAGCAGCAAGCCTCTAGTAACTTTGAGAGTAATGAAAAATAGAGATGAAGCCAGCAGAGGGAAAGCTGGAGAAAAATAGTAAAAAAATATTCATATACACAAAACACTGCTTATTCTGAAAAGTCAGCTGAAATTACAGATTAATTTGCTGGTGTCACAGGTGTGTCATGGTTAACCAACAACCCTGTGGTGTCTGGCTGCAGAAGGTCGCTGTGCTTGGCTGCACAAAGTGATCCTTGATATTCCATTTTTTCTTACTTGGTGTGAATGGAGGACTATGAATCTTCTCAATTAGAGTATGCTTTCCCTTCTGGACTCTGTGGATACCTTTTCAGTTCAGCTGCAAATCCTTATCCCTACTCCCTGTGTCTATATATACACCTGCATTTAACCTTGATTCATTGCTTCTAACAGTTTACTCCTATGCTGTCGAGATTGCAAGCAGTCAGCTTGAAATCTTCTGTCATGACATGTTATATGTTGCTGTCATTCTCCCAGAGTCATCTTACAGATAAGTTATCCTCTTGTATTCCCTGTTTTTTCTTTAGGTATTAGTGGGGTTGACTAGTGCTCATCCTGTCTAGTCACTACCTAGTGCCTATTTCAGGGTCAACCAGGGCCTAGGTATCATGATCAGCGAATAGGTGCGGAACCTATCTAGGGACGTCAGGGCCAGAGGTAGGTTTTACCAGGGGTCACCATCTTACCCCTTTCTAGAGACAGATTTTCCCTCTTCCCCACCTTAACATTATATAGCCAGCCTATTTGGTGTGCTCTGGGGCATCTGTATGGTTTTGATTTGCTCCTTGACCACACAGCTACAGGCCTTACCCTGGTGGTCACAGAAATTAGGGCCCAACATCATCATACACAGTGGGTCGCTACTAATGACCAAGGTCATTAAAATTTCACTTTAGAACCTAAGGTAAAGATGCCCTGTTGCTTCGACAGAGACAGGAGTAAGTTTTCTACTTTCTCCGCTTCATGTAAATTATATTTTTATTTACATACAGCATCCTATGAGTCAGAGAGTGAATAAGATGGCATTATTTTCTCTTTACTCCATAAAGACATGGGATTTTTCTTTGCCTCTGGGCTTTCCAGAGTTGGCCTCTGTAGATGCAATTCTCTTGGCTCTCACCCTCATTTATGATGACTCTGATAAAGTAACCATGGAGTTCACTAGAGCTTCACAGGAGTCACTGGAATCCTCTTCCACTCCTTCATGAAGACATCACAGAGCTGGTGGATGTCAGAGACTTTGCACACCTCCAACTGCACCTTCTATTTGTGGGGTCCTCACAGATGCTCAATAGGGTATAGGTCTACAGAGACATACTTGGCCAGTCCAGCACCTTTGACCCTAAGTTTCTTTAGTAATGCAGTGGTCAACTTGGAGGTGTGTTTGTGGTTAGCATGTTGGAATACTGCTCTGCAGCCCAGTTTCTGAAAGAAAGGGATCATGTTCTGCTTCAGTATGTCACAGGACATGTTGGCATGTTCCTTCAATGAACTGTAGCTCCCCACAGCTGGCAGCAGTCATGTAGCCACAAACCCTGACACTCCCACCACCACGCTTGACTGTAGGCTAGACAAAATCTCTCTGTACTCCTCGCCTGGTTGCCGCCACACATTCTTGACACCATCTGAACCAAATAAGTTTGTCTTGGTCTCATCAGACCACAGGACATGGTTCCACTAATACATGTCCTTAGTCTGCTTGTTTTCAGCAAACTGTTTCAGGGTTATTTTGTGTATCATCTTTATAAGAGGCTTCCATCTAGGATTACAGCCATGCAGCCATGGTCTGATCACTGACAGGCTGACCCCCCAACCCTGTAAAATCTGCAGCAATGCTGACAGCACTCATATGTCTATTTTGAAAAGACAATGTGGGGATATGACGCTGACCACATGCATTTAACTTGTTTGGTTGACAACGGTGAGGCTTCTTCTGAGTGGAACCTATCTTGTTAAACCTCTGTATCATCTTGGCCACCGTGCTGCAGCTCAGTTTCAGTATGCTGGCAATAGTCTTATTGCCTAGGCCATCTCTATATAGAGCAATAATTCTTTTTTCAGATCCTCAAGTATTCTTTGCCATGTTGAACTTCAAGTGACCAGTATGAGAGATTGTGAGAGCGATAAAACCAAAATGTAACAAACCTGATCCCCATTCACACCTGAGACATTGTAAGGCCATGTGTGCATGTTTTTTCTTGCATTTTGGTTTTTTAAAGCGCACTGTGTCATTATCAAAATGCATGCAATTTGATTCCCCAGCAAACTCTATGATAAATCAAACATTTCCATGTGCACGTTGTTTTTTATTTTAGGCAGCATTTTGTTTGACAAATATTTGTCAAAATAGTAGCATGTCACTTCTTCATTGCATTTTGGTTGCATTTTCCACCCATTGAAATGAATGAGGTGTGTCAAAATGCAAACAAAATGTTTAGATGTGCATTTGCACTACATTTTGGTTGCATTTTGGATCCGTTCTTGTCAATAAAAACACAGGTCTCTCAGTCTCTCTCTGTTGGTCTCGGTCTTTCTCTCTTTGTCGGTCTTGGTCTCTCTTACATTGTCGGTCTCGTCTCTCTCTGTCGGTCTCGGTCTTTCTCTTGGTCTCTCCCTCTCCCCCTCTCTCCTTCATACTCACCGACCACTGGTGCGGCGCGGCTGTCATACTGCTCCCACGGCCTCTCCTTTTTCTGAAAATGCCTGCCACTCATTAGGCTCATCTCATATTCACTTCATCCACTCATTAGGCTCATCTCATATTCACTGCTTCCGCCGCCCACTGGCTCCTATGATTGGTTGCAGTCACACACGCCACCACACTGAGTGACAGCTGTCAGACTGCAACCAATCACAGCCACCGGTGGGTGAGTCTATATCGTGCAGTACAATAAATAAATAAATAATTAAAAAAAAAATGGCATGCAGTCCCCCCAAATACCCAGCCATAATAAAGCCACACAGCTGAGGGGTGGTATTCTCAGACTGGGGAGACCCATGTTTTTGGCAGCCCCCCAACCTAAAAATATCAGCCAGCAGCCTCCCTGAATTGCAACATTCATTAGATGCGACAGTCCCGGGACTTTACCCGGCTCATCCCGAATCCCTGGTGCAGTGGCAATCGAAGTAATAAGGAGTCAATGACAGCCCATAGCTTCCACTCAGTCCTAGCTTAGTGATGGGAGGCGTCAATGAGACACCCCCATCACTAAACTGTAAGTGAAAGTAAATAAACACAAACACCGAAAAATCCTTTATTCATAATAAAAGACAAAAAAAAATCACCCTCTTTCACCACTTTGTTAACCCCAACACAACCCTCCAGGTCCCACAACGCTTCCAGCACTGACACTCACAGCGAGTGGCCATAGCGCATGACCGCTCGCTGTGAGCTCCACGTAGCAACCGAAGTGAGTCACGCTGTTGTCGCGGGTGGAGGAGGGGACGCCGCGCTCTCCCTACTGCTTGGGTCTGGCTGCCACGGCTGCTGCGGCCTGCTGCTGCTCGGTGGCTCGAGCGATGGGCCGGATCCCGGGGACTCTAGCGGCGCTCCTCGCCCGTGAGTGAAAGGGGATTGGGTGTTGGGATATAGTTTATTGTCCGTGACGCCACCCACGGTTGTGGTGATTGAGTGTACACCACCGCTGCTCTGGCTGGGGATCCCGGGAGTGATGGTATGGAGCAGCCAGTTGTTGTGTTGCCCCTCCGTGGGTAGGGGTGGTGATCCCGGGGCCCAGTGATGAAGTGGGAGATGCAGGGCTTGGTGAGCGCAGGGACGCGGGGGCAGCGCTGTGCCTTGCGGCACTGTGGTACTCACTCAGCCTGAGACTTTGACACAGTTCTCGGTAAAACACACGGCTGGAAAGACGGTTCCCACGGACGGCTGCACTTGCTTTCCCCAGTAGGTGACGGTCCCTCTGTCCTGCACCTATGATGATGATGGTTGCGATGGGTTCCCACCGGTAACCCGCTCCCCGGCTTGGATATGGGCCGGAGGAGCCCTACTTTGCCCGCAGGCGCTGGCCCTGAGAAACTGGTGCCCTGGCGGTGTCTCTCCGTAACGGTCGGACTGTTGCCTTCAATCGGGACTTGGTTGTTTGGAGACAGTCGTCCCCTTCACTGACGGATTTGGCAAATTATGGCGACTCCTAGCCTTGCCGGGATCCGAGAGGCCCCTGCCCTGGTGCTGACTGTTTTTTGTATACTGCTCCAGACCGCCGGGCCACTACCCGTCCGCGGTCCTTCCAGCAACCTCCGAGCAGTCACCCCTGCAGACTATCACCGCCGTCTGCTGACGTTGCTGTCACTGTCCGGGCACACAGCCGGACCAACGTCAGGCTTTACTACTCTTCACTTTAGTTTCTCTCTTTAGCTCCACTACTACTTTCACTTCCTCACTTAAGCTCTGCCTGAGCTCAACTCCTGGTCTAAACTGCCTGGTTCCTGCCGCCTCCAGGGCTGTGAACTCCTCGGTGGGCGGAGCCAACCGCCTGGCCCACCCCCTGGTGTTGACACCAGCTCCTGGAGGAAGGCAACAAGGATTTTTGGGTTAGCTTAGATGTGCCTAACTGGGGTGTAGGGTGTGGTGGTGTGATGACCTGTGACCCCTGGCTTGCCCAGGGCGTCACATTCCCCCTTCGCAAAATTCACACCGTCCGCGGGCTGCCCGTCCAACACCGGTTTTATTTTCTGAAAAATATATAATAGTAAAACGGTAACATATATACATTTTTATTACATCTTCCCATAACGGGAGGCACTTTTCTTAAACGTTGCAAAATGGTTCACGGTTACGGTTTCCGCTCTCTCCCACCCAAGCAACCTGGCCCTGATGCTGCCCCTAAAACCCAGGCAGCACCCCTTGACCCAAGTCCAGCACAAGTTACCCGAGCGGGATCTGTCCTTCCCCTCCAGAGGGTAGCCACCGGTCCCTGTGGTGGCTGGGCCCCAGCCGGCTCTACTGCGGGCCCTCCCTCCAACCTGCCTCCCCGGAGGCGGCACTGCGGAAACGGTAATGGTAAACAACTTATTTACAAGCCACTAACATTTGTGGTTGCCCTGCAAGTTCACGGGCTTGTCCATAAGGAGTCCCTTATGCAAACATTTTAAACGGTCCCTACGGGGACAACGGTGCCGGCAACGGCCGGTTTCCTCAATCACAGTAAATCAGGTGACTCCATCAGTTGATCACTTTCATTTGCAAACTTTTTCAAACAAACAACTCACACAGTGGTGGTCCCAACGGGGACTGCTGCAGCGGGCATCCGCTGCCCTTACTCCAGGTAATCGGCTGCGGCTTCATCTGAGGGAGGGGGTGCAGAACCCACACGGCTCTCCTGGCTGCCCCTCAGTTTTACATCTAGGGCGAACCACCCCCTCTCTCCACAGTGCCGGGTGTACTGCACAATGTCGCCCGGCATTAGGTTACGGCTGGGATGCTCCTCAGGCAGGTGGGCATTCACATCCCGCCGGGCTACAAACACTTCGGCATCTAGGCCCGGTTCATATATAAACCCGTAGCCCCGGCGGACATCAAACCGCCTCACCTGCCCCTCGTACAGCGGGCCCCGGACACGGAATGTGGCCTGGCGGAGATTCTCCTTCTCCCTTATTGCTCGGGCCACCAGCTCAGCCTTTTTCCTTTCTCTTTCACCGATCTCCAGGCCCAGCGGTACCGGCTCCCTGTCCCAATATGGCGCTGCTGCGAGCTCCGGCGCACGGGTCGGGCCCCACGGGACATTCTGGATGCTGCCCACTGTCAGGGATCTGGGCGGCGGGTCCCGCGGTGTCTTGGCCTTGGGCGCCGCCTTGCAGCGACAACCCAGCGCTACCTCAGCCGAGGTGTGGGGGATGGGCGCAGGGGCTTTCCGCGTCTGGGCCTCCGGCTCGGAACGGGTCATCAGCTCCGGCTCGGGGGACTTCTCGGGGGATGCCTCCGGTGCAGTCTTCGGGGCCTTCCATGGCAACACCTCCGGTCAACTACGGGCTCCAGCTACAGGTCGGCCCGCCTGGGCGGGGATGCTGGGTATTGCTACCGGTTGCGGTGGTAGCAGGCCTAGTGGCGGGGTCACGGCCTCCGCGACTGGTGGCGAGGGAGGCAGCGGGGGGAGAGGGCTTGGACCGGGTCCCGCAGCCGTGATGACCGGCCCTTCCAGGGCATCGGGGCGTGGGTCACTCACCCTCCCTTCCTCCGCCTCCTCCTCGCGTCTCCGCACGGCTGCTATAACGTCCGCCATGTCGGCCTCCCACTCCTCCATGAGGAGCTGCATCCTGACCTGCAGCCTTTGGTAGAGCTGCACGGTCCGGATTTCCACCAACGCCGCGGTTCCAGGCGCGGGGGCTACAGTGTCGCGGGACGGCATCCACATGGTGACTTCTTCCAGGAACAAGATGTCTGCAGAGTCCTCGTGTCCCTGCTTTTATAGCTGCGCTCACATGCAGCCAGCCGCCATCGCGTCCCCCTTAGCTTCTTTCCGGCCCCTCCTCTATTGGGGCAGGGTTTTGGCCTTTGCGCCTCTGCTACTCGAGAAGACGCTCGAGCGGGAACCTTTCGCGCCAAAGATGGCGACTTCTGAAATTTTTCAGCCGGATACCTCCGGCGGTCACAAGGCGCACCTCTACCCAACGGCAGAGCGGTAATATCCTGTTCCTGACGCCAAGTTGTCGCGGGCGGAGGAGGGGACGCTGCGCTCTCCCTACTGCTCGGGTCCGGCTGCCGCGGCTGCTGCGGCCTGCTGCTGCTCGGTGGCTCGAGCGATGGGCCGGATCCCGGGGACTCTAGCGGCGCTCCTCGCCCGTGAGTGAAAGGGGATTGGGTGTTGGGATATAGTTTATTGTCCGTGACGCCACCCACGGTTGTGGTGATTGAGTGTACACCACCGCTGCTCTGGCTGGGGATCCCGGGAGTGATGGTATGGAGCAGCCAGTTGTTGTGTTGCCCCTCCGTGGGTAGGGGTGGTGATCCCGGGGCCCAGTGATGAAGTGGGAGATGCAGGGCTTGGTGGGCGCAGGGACGCGGGGGCAGCGCTGTGCCTTGCGGCACTATGGTACTCACTCAGCCTGAGACTTTGACACAGTTCTCGGTAAAACACACGGCTGGAAAGACTGTTCCCACGGACGGCTGCACTTGCTTTCCCCAGTAGGTGACGGTGACGGTCCCTCTGTCCTGCACCTATGTTGATGATGGTTGCGATGGGTTCCCACCGGTAACCCGCTCCCCGGCTTGGATATGGGCCGGAGGAGCCCTACTTTGCCCGCAGGCGCTGGCCCTGAGAAACTGGTGCCCTGGCGGTGGCGGTGTCTCTCCATAACGGTCGGACTGTTGCCTTCAATCGGGACTTGGTTGTTTGGAGACAGTCGTCCCCTTCACTGACGGATTTGGCAAATTATGGTGACTCCTAGCCTTGCCGGGATCCGAGAGGCCCCTGACCTGGTGCTGACTGTTCTTTGTATACTGCTCCAGACCGCCGGGCCACTACCCGTCCGCGGTCCTTCCAGCAACCTCCGAGCAGTCACCCCTGCAGACTATCACCGCTGTCTGCTGACCTTACTGTCACTGTCCGGGCACACAGCCGGACCAACTTCAGGCTTTACTACTCTTCACTTTAGTTTCTCTCTTTAGCTCCACTACTACTTTCACTTCCTCACTTAAGCTCTGCCTGAGCTCAACTCCTGGTCTAAACTGCCTGGTTCCTCCCGCCTCCAGGGCTGTGAACTCCTCGGTGGACGGAGCCAACCGCCTGGCCCACCCCCTGGTGTGGACACCAGCTCCTGGAGGAAGGCAACAAGGATTTTTGGGTTAGCTTAGATGTGCCTAACTGGGGTGTAGGGTGTGGTGGTGTGATGACCTGTGACCCCTGGCTTGCCCAGGGCGTCACACTATCAGCGGTGACGTCACTTAGCTTACCCGTAGCCACAGCTGGAGTCCTCCACCTGTGACAGCAAATCACTCAAGTGACTGAAGTGAGCCATGCGATCAGCAGTGCCCTCACTCGGGTGCTTTGCGGTCACAGGTGAGTCCTTCACCTGTGACTGCAAATCATGACACGATAGATACAGAGCCGCGCAATGACAATGAACTCCAATAAACCGTGACGTCACAGTTGCGGATCCCGCACTACTGCCTGTGTCACGGCACTTACGTCAGAGGTTCACCAGAGTTCATTCTCATTGCGTGGCTCTGTCTCTGTCTACTGTCAGCGGCCAGTCATGATCCATGGTGCTGCTGTGACTGGACAGGGATGTAGCAGAGCTGAATTGCCGAGGGACCGCACTGTCAAAAATGTATCCAAAGCGCATTCAAAATGCATGCGTTTTGGATGCATTTTTTTTTGTTAAATGTAGTGTTTACAGTTGTTAAAGTCTGCCAGAAGGTGCATTTTTTTGTCAAATCAAGAACGCAGCGTGCGGACATATAGTGACACTAATGAGTCACATGACACCTGGAAGAAAAAATGGCTAATTGTGTATTCACTTTTTTGCCAGCAGTTTAGACATTAATGGTTGTGTGTTGAATTATTTAGAATGCACCAAATTCACTATGTTATACAAGCTGTACACTGTCTTCTTTACATTGTATCAAAGTGTCATATCTTTAGTGTTGTCCAATGAAAAGATATAATAAAATGATACAAAAATGTGAGGGATGTACTCACTTTTGTAATATACCGTATATTCATATTTATGTTTCTTTTTTTATACTTTGGTCTTGCATGCATCAACTGGGCTTCTAGGCTATCTTTAATATATTCACGTCATTTTGTGGGTATTGGTTCATGTTTGTCTATCTACTAGGGAATTTGTATGTTTTAATGTGTATCTGAGAAAAGGTTAAGTTTTATAGTGTTCAGCAAGTCACCAGAAGTTACAGAGCACTGATATTTGTCCCACTGTTTCAACTCTGCACTTCAACTTTGCCAAAGTCGTTGCGCAGGCACAGCAGCATGTATTCTCTAATGGAAGTCCGTGATCGAGATCGTAGTTCATATGCTGAACCAACTTTGTTGAAAGGCTCCAGCGCAGCCAATAAACAAGCTTTTCAGTTGTAGGCACTTCCACAGCCATCATAACCATCAAGTATTGACATGGCTGTGAATGGCTGGCGCATCACGTGACCTGGTCTGTATAACCGCCAGATCACGGTGGTGCCGCCATTGTGCTCTAGTGTAGGGACATGATGTGGCTGGAGTGAGGAACAGTGATAGACTACTCTCTTTGAATACTCAGAAAATAGGCTGTGTGGTTTACTCTGAAAAAATGCTCTGCGGGGGTACTCTGCACCAGGCTCAGTGGGTTTTTTTTTAAACTACCCCCACATAAAAAAATTTCAGAGTACCCCCACAGAGCCTGTTTTCAGGGTACACTCACAGAGTATGTTTCAAGATTACCCTCACAGAGCCTGGTGCATAGAGGCCACCACAGAGCCTTTTTTCAGAGTACACTCACAGAACCCTTTTTAAGAGTATCTACACATAGCCTTTTTTAAGACTAGCCCCAGAGCCTTGTGTAGAGTGCCCACAGAAGTTCCCGAAACAGACTTTTTTTTTTAAGAGTCTCCCTGTAGAGACTTTTTTGAAGAGTAACCGCACAGTCTTTTTCAGAATACCCCCACAAAGCCTTTTTTTCAGAGTACCCTGACAGAGCCTTTTTTCAGAATACTTCCACAGACCCTTTTTTAAGAGTACCCCAACAGACCCTTTTTTTAAGAGTACCCAAACAGATCCTTTTTTAAGTGTACTCCCATAGAGCCTCATTGCAGAGTACCCCCACAGAGCCTGGTGCAGAGTGGCCAAATAGAGCCTGTTTTATGAGTATGCAGACAGAGTAAAAGGAATTATCTATTACTGTATCTCACTCAAACAGCATCTTGTCCCTAAGAGCAAGATGGCAGAACCACCCGTGATACAGGCCGGGTTATGTGGTGTGCTGGCCAATCACAGCCATGCCAATACTTACCATTGTAGAAATGGCTGTGGAAGTGCCCACAGATGAAAATGTTTGTTGATTGGCTGAACTTTAATATACAAATATTGAATATACTAAATTGATAATGCATTACTGCTAGAAAAAATATGTTCAAAAATGAAGATACTTAGCACACAAATTGGCCAGTTCATGAAAGCCCGACAGCTGCAGTATATATAGGCCCCGATTCCTCATTTGTGTTTTAAGTCCCTTTCCTTTTTTGTCTTGTAGTATTAGTTGTTATTTTTTTACTCCAAATTCATCAAAACGGTACAGCGATTCATGAATTTTGCACAAAGTAAAAAATGGCTTTCTTCTTGTCTTTAACTATTTTTGGTGCAAAAAGTTGCAATAATTGCCCCAAATTTTGGCGTAATTAAAAAATATACCAGGGGGTGGCTAGGGTGAAGGTGTGCCAAATTTCATGACTTTATAAAAAGTCACAATTGGTGAAATAGGCTAAAACATCCGGTTTTGTTAGCCTTTGCTTACGAAGTGGAATACAAACAAACAACAAAAAGAAAAGAGCCAAACACGTATAAAATAGATTAAAAAATGGTGCAAATAGAATAATGAATTTGGTGCAAACAACAAAAACATGCAAAAAGTAAATAAAACCAGACAAAAACAAGTACAAAGGCAATGATGAATTGGGGCCACTCATTTGCATTTTGGGGTTTGAATTCCTACTTTCCTACTTTTATTTCCAATTAACTGAAATTTTTCACAATTTACAAGTATATCTTTTAGGTACTTTTGTAATATTTGATATGTTCTTGAAAATTTACAGTTTTAAAATGATCCAAAAAGATACATTTTATGTAAAGCATATATCATACATTATGTGCTAATTATATGTGTGCTGCACCTTCTTGTGCTGCTCTGGATCATCTGTAAAAATGTTCTGCTATGTCTATATTTTATACTTTTAATACCTTTTACCTTCATGATTTATACATGAGCATTTCAATTAAGTTGCTTAAAGGATCCTTTAGATCCACTAGTTGGCAATTTGCTGCATTAAAAGATAAGCCAATCTGTGTGACTAGGTTCATATGAGTGAAGTTATTACTACTACTTAGGGATGAGCCAACCTGAACTGTAAACTCGAATACGAAGTAAAAAAAAAGTCTGTGTCTGAGTTCGGGTAACATTTGTATAATAATGAAGTTTGTTGCTGCTGTCAACAATACAGATTTTAAGAAATTACGTGGGATCCCACCTAATTTTCATAACCAGTAAAGCAGACAACTGTGTGCTGCAAACCTTAGCTGTCTGCTTTACATTTGCTAGTTGTCAAAAATAGAGGGGATCCCACCCCAATTTTTTTTAAATTATGTAAAGGGAACCTGTCAGGTCCTGTATGCACCCAGGACCACAAGCAGTTCTGGTGCATATTGGTAATCCCTGCCTTACTTCCCAGCCTATAGAAGCAAATATAAAAAAGTATTTCTAAAGTATTCTAAAGATCCTATATGATATGCTAACAAGGCCAGGGAATAGTCGCAAGGGCTTTAGTTCCCTTGGCTAGTCGGACCCCTTAGCATCTGGACTTGCTAGCATGCTAATGAATGCGCAGGTTCAGAGGCATGATCGAGTTCACTTCTCTGCTGCCACCGTGCATGACGCTGGATTTCGCCTTAATGCGCATGATCAGAACTCCCGGACTTTCGGTCATGCGTATTATGAAGCCAGGTGTACGCGTCCTGGCTTCAAGCTGGTGTAGTGCGCATGACTGGAAGTCCACGGCCGTTCTCATCATGTGCAGTGAGCCAAAAACCAGTGATGGCAGCCGAGAGGTGAGAATTACCATGCTTCTGACGCTGCGCATTCATTAGCATATTAGCACGCCCACAGGCGCGTGCTTACACGCTAAGAGGGCCGACTAGCCAAGTGAAATAACGACTAGTCCCTGGCCTCATTAGCATATCATAAAGGATCTTTAGAATATGTTTTCTAAAGATCCCTTTATATACGCTACTGTAGCCTGGGACTGCTAAGCAGGGATTAGCAATATACACATATAACCGCTCTTGGTTCTGGGCACATACTGGGTTCTGGTAGGTTGCCTTTAAATAATTAATTAAAAAAAAATGTTGTGGGTTCTATTTTTCTCAGAATGATGCTTCATAAGTTACTGCCAATCAGCAATTTAAATACAAATAGAATCATCAGATCCATTTTAAAAAAATATTAAACTGATACCTTATGGTCGCCAATTAACTAATTGCATCCATTACTGACCCAAGGCCTATTATAATCATAATAACATCCAAGTGGACAATAATTATCAATAACAATTCTTTATTACAAAAATATAAGTTAGATCACAAAGTGCAGATTCAGTGAGTTACAAACAATCGAAGAGGAATTTCAAAAGAGAAATATACACAGGGCAGTGCGACTGGAGATACACAATTTAGTACAAAAAATACAAAGTATGGGCTCATTTGATGGTTCAGGTCTAATTCAGCTCCTATCACATAAACTGCTTGAATGTAATTAATATATTGAAGAATTGAAGAATCTATGTAATTAAAGGGAAACTGTCACCACTTTTTCGGCCTATAAGCTGCGGCCACCACCACCGGACTCTTATATACAGCATTCTAACATGCTGTATATAAGAGCCCAGGCTGGGAGTATAACATAAAAAACACTTTATAATACTTACTTAACGGTTGCGCGGTGGGCCTAATGGGCATCTCCGTTGTCCGGCGCCGGCGCCGCCTCTTTTGGCCATCTTTGTTTGTTCTCCTTCTTCTCTAGCCACGGTACATGACGGCTCAGACATCATACACACTCGCTGGCATTCAGGTCCTGCGCAGGACCTGCAAGTGTCTGTGGCGCCCCTGAGGCTTCCGTCGCCACAGGTCATTGCACCCCATCTGCAGTGTGATGCCCCATTCTGGGAGAGGAAGAGGGTGAACTCCGGTCCCCTGGTAAATTCACACTACACCCATTGCTAGGGACACACAGGACCAGGGAAAGTGGCAGGCAACCCTCCCATGCTGCATGCTGAGAGGGGCTGTAAGACCCATCCCTGCTCCCATAGGTTACAGCTTAGCAACTGGGGAGGTGGGAGGAGCCACGGACAGCAGACAGAGATAGGGAAGGTCAAGTTTAGTCAGTTCGCTCGGGGAGTGAGAGAGTGAGGAGTGAGCATGTAGTAGGAGGAGGAGAACGAGAGAAAGGAGGGAGGAGGAGGCCTGCTGGAGGCAGGCAAGGAGAAAGAAAGAAGAGAAGGAAAGAAAGGGTCGCAGGGCCGCGGGTAGTCCTGTAGGTACCACGAGCTGTCCTTGTTGGGTACCGAAGCCGAGGGCCCAGAGGCGCTACGAGTAGCTGCAGGCTGCGGTGGCCTGGTCCACAGTGACATCGGTGGAGTGATTAGCTGCGACAGGGGACGGTCCCTAGAGACTGGAGGAGTGAAAAGACAATCTCCAGACAGTAAAAACCGAGGCCCAGGGAATTGCAAGCTCCCAGGGCCAGAACCCAGAGCAGACCTTCAGAAAAGGGGTAATCAGCCGACAGGTGACCCCCCAGCCTGGAGGCTGTAATGGAGGCCAAGCCAAAGTCCATCTAACTAAGGCAAGGCTAGTGAAGACAGCCGAGAAAGAGACACTAAGAGAGAGGGTACCGGATTTCACACTCTGAATCACCCAGAAGACGGAGGTCCCTGACAGCGGTCCCAGCAGTCCAAGGGTTCTGCCTGCCCTGACAAGAACTGTGAGTAAAAGAACTTGAACTGCACCTCTGAAGTTGCCTCAGTTATTTCATCTGCATAGACATTTACAAGCACCAACTGTGCCCCGGGCATTGCTCCACCTGTGGGGAGCAGTACCACCATAGCTGCCATCACATCATCCCGGTGGCCTCACACAGCAGCGGCGGCTTATTAGCCGCATACCACAGGTGGCGTCACGAACACAACCACTTTCAAACAAGCCATATTTACAACTGACACCCACCAGGGCCACGGAGCCGGGCCCAGCCACCACTGACTACCACCGGACTAGTCCGGCCCGGCACCGGGTGTCCCATAGCCCTGGGGTGGGCGAGTCAACTTTTGGCGTCACGAACAGGATCTCGTGCCCGGTCTAACCGGGTACTGTGCGCCTGAAGAACCGTGTGACAGACTGTGTCCTTTACTGAGAAACCGCCGCCATTAGCGCTGCTGAGAGCGGGAAGAAGGGGGGCGTGAAAGAAGAAAGGGCGCGAAGAGAAGCCCCGCCCCCTTGTCCAAGAAAAGCGCGTGAAGCGGTGCCCGCCATAGAAAGCGGAAGAAAAGGAAGCGGCGACCAAATAAGCTGGCCGGCTGGCAGAAAAAGCTTAAACGCCCGACCAACAGATAAAGAACAAGAAAATGTACCTGATACTAAGTGGAGCGGTGCCGGCCGTGATGGGCTGGGCGCCAGTCTGGCGCCAGTTGCTAGTACAGCCTCCGGCCCCGCCTCCGAGAAGGAAAAGGGAGCAGCCGAGTGGCGTGGTCGAGCACTCGAGCAGTGTTCCAGGCAGCATTTCCCAGGTCGGAAGCATGGCGGAGAAGCTGCAGCGAGGTGCACCAGGGACCGGAGGAGAGGATCCCGAGCTGGACCTGCTGAGAGAGGAAGTGCGAGTCCTGGCCAGGAGGCTGAGCAGCGTGGAGGTGGAAGCGGACCGGCAGAGAGAGACACCGCTGATACCGGAAGGCCTGGGCCGGTGGATGGATGCCGCGGAGCAGCAAAAGGGTGAGCTAACTGAAACCCCGATCCGTCCGGACCCATGGTCCCGCCACGCACCCCTGACCGGTCACTTCACCGACCCCCTGGCCTCCCCCGCCGGACCCGCTGACGCCCGATGGGGCACCGGAGGCCTGCCTGAGACCCCCGCAGACGGAGCCTGGGGAGGGGTAAACCCAGAACAACTAGCGGGCCCCCTGCCGAGTCCTCCTGTGAGCCTCCTGGGAATGGCATCCCCGGGAGTGAACTGGGACGCTGCGCCCATAGAAACCAAGGGACTGCAGCGGCCGCTGCGCCCCAAGGAAGTTCCCCTGGCCAACGAGCTGACGTGCCGGAGGCTGGTGGTCGAGTACCAGCGGGAGCGGGAACTCCGGGAAGAGAAAAGAAGGGCCCGAGAAGTCGCCAATCTGGCCTCTAAGGAAGAGGTCAGGAAGGCCCTGAAGGGGGCTGAGTGCCCAGTGAAACGGGGCACTGTAGTCGATTTCCGGCAGAAAGGTGGCTGGGGCTTCATCCGGGAGCCTGGCCTGGGCAAGGATGTGTTTGTAGCACGGAGAGACATTGAGGAGCACCTACCCAGAGGCCACCCAGGGCGCGATGCCAAGCCGGGCGATGAGGTGGAATATACCCGACTGATGGGGGACCGCGGGTGGTATGCGCTGCATGTGCGCATTGTGCAGGAAGAAGCGGCCCCAGAAGAGCCAGAGTGGCGCCGCACAGCACAAGAGCGCAGCATCTCCCCAAGCAGCAGCGCCACCTCCAGACAGACTCAGGCCGCAGAACATTGCAGCCGGCCTGCAACAGTAACCCAGGAGACGCAGACCAGGATCTCCATGGCGCGCGTGATGCAGGGTGCTCGGCCAAAGCAGGGCCCTAGAGACCACAGCAACAGCCCCCTGCAGACAAGCAGCCCTCTGCAGCAGCGCCGTGCAACGCCCACAGGCAGCCCCACTCCAACCCAGGCTGCAGGACAGCGCAGAAGGTCAGGGACCAGTGCTCAAGGGACCCAGACGATGATCTCATCAGCGTACCTGCTGCCAGGAGCCATGCCGGAGTGGGATCCTGACATCTATCCTAGAGAGTAAGGAAGATGAAGAGCTGCCAAACTGTACATAGCCCCTCATTCTTTTTGAAGAAGTCCCTCGTGTTTTGCCCCTAATTCTTTTCGAAGATGACACCCTTTCCTGCTGTGCTGCCCCTGATTCTTTGTGAAGACATCACCCCCCCCCCATGTTATGTGCTACCGGGCCACTGAACTGGAATGTGGGCCCCGGTGGAAATGTATGTGTATGTCCTACCAGGCCATTGGACTTAATGGCTGGTATGTTGTTGATATGTCTTATGTAACCAGGCCATTGGACTTAATGGCTGGTCGAAGATGTCACTTTGTTTGATTGAAACGAACTGTCGGGCTACTGGACTTGTAGTAGCCAAAAATGTAATTAGTTGCACCCGTTGTGCCCCCTACCAGAATTATGGGGGATTTGCTTGAACCGTGCAATGGACTGGAAGTGCACACTTAGAGTTTTCTTTATAAGAAGTTCGCAACGTTCATGATATGTGCCTCCCATAAAGGGAAGAGATGTTTTGCTGTTTTATGTTATTGCATACCAAAAATGTTTTGCAGTTCTCCCATTTGTTTTTGTTGTTTTTCAGCCCGAGGACGTGCTGGGATTTGCTGTGGGGGAGTGTGGCGCCCCTGAGGCTTCCGTCGCCACAGGTCATTGCACCCCATCTGCGGTGTGATGCCCCATTCTGGGAGAGGAAGAGGGTGAACTCCGGTCCCCTGGTAAATTCACACTACACCCATTGCTAGGGACACACAGGACCAGGGAAAGTGGCAGGCAACCCTCCCATGCTGCATGCTGAGAGGGGCTGTAAGACCCATCCCTGCTCCCATAGGTTACAGCTTAGCAACTGGGGAGGTGGGAGGAGCCACGGACAGCAGACAGAGATAGGGAAGGTCAAGTTTAGTCAGTTCGCTCGGGGAGTGAGAGAGTGAGGAGTGAGCATGTAGTAGGAGGAGGAGAACGAGAGAAAGGAGGGAGGAGGAGGCCTGCTGGAGGCAGGCAAGGAGAAAGAAAGAAGAGAAGGAAAGAAAGGGTCGCAGGGCCGCGGGTAGTCCTGTAGGTACCACGAGCTGTCCTTGTTGGGTACCGAAGCCGAGGGCCCAGAGGCGCTACGAGTAGCTGCAGGCTGCGGTGGCCTGGTCCACAGTGACATCGGTGGAGTGATTAGCTGCGACAGGGGACGGTCCCTAGAGACTGGAGGAGTGAAAAGACAATCTCCAGACAGTAAAAACCGAGGCCCAGGGAATTGCAAGCTCCCAGGGCCAGAACCCAGAGCAGACCTTCAGAAAAGGGGTAATCAGCCGACAGGTGACCCCCCAGCCTGGAGGCTGTAATGGAGGCCAAGCCAAAGTCCATCTAACTAAGGCAAGGCTAGTGAAGACAGCCGAGAAAGAGACACTAAGAGAGAGGGTACCGGATTTCACACTCTGAATCACCCAGAAGACGGAGGTCCCTGACAGCGGTCCCAGCAGTCCAAGGGTTCTGCCTGCCCTGACAAGAACTGTGAGTAAAAGAACTTGAACTGCACCTCTGAAGTTGCCTCAGTTATTTCATCTGCATAGACATTTACAAGCACCAACTGTGCCCCGGGCATTGCTCCACCTGTGGGGAGCAGTACCACCATAGCTGCCATCACATCATCCCGGTGGCCTCACACAGCAGCGGCGGCTTATTAGCCGCATACCACAGGTGGCGTCACGAACACAACCACTTTCAAACAAGCCATATTTACAACTGACACCCACCAGGGCCACGGAGCCGGGCCCAGCCACCACTGACTACCACCGGACTAGTCCGGCCCGGCACCGGGTGTCCCATAGCCCTGGGGTGGGCGAGTCATGTCTATGACGTAGCCACGTCATGCACCCAGGCTTCAGAAAGAGGACGAAGGTGGCTGAAAGAGGAGGTGCCGGCACCGGACAACGGAGACACCCATTAGGCCCACCGCGCGACCGTTAGGTAAGTATTATAAAGTGTTTTTTATGTTAAACCCCCGGACTGGGCTCTTACATACAGCATGTTAGAATGCTGTATATCAGAGCCCACTGGTGGTGGTGGCCGCAGCTTATAGGCCAAAAAAGTGGTGACAGGTTCCCTTTTAATATAGCAATGTCAGATTGAGAAATGAATAGCTTAGTCTGAACTCCGGTATCCAAAAAAAAAAGTATTTAAAAAGGTGTACATAATAAATCAGATTTTATACAGAAGGTCAGTTTTGTCTGTGTCACATAAAGGGCTTCAGTATAGTGCTGTCTAATGTGACTCAGACCCACTGACTACAGTACCTTAAATAATAATTAGACCTTGCAACATACAATAGTGTATGGGAGGTCGCAGGTGAGATGTCACACAGTCAGATCTTACCAGCGATGCAGGAGCAATACAGGTCGCAGTAGTGACCTGTATAACGATCTCAGCAGTCACTGTGATCCAGTCACACAGTGTCAGACACAGCGATGGGTCCTGCCCAGCAGGACATCGCCTTTGAAGAAAATGGCCTGGACCATTCTGCAACGACTGGCGATCTCACAGCAGGGGCCTGATCGCTGGTAGGTGTCACACATAAGATCGCTAACGGGATCGCTACAGCGTCACGGAAACCGTGCCTCAGCTGCGATCTCGCTAGCGATCTCGTTATGTGTGACAGTACCTTAAGAATCAACAAAACAAGGCAGTCAAACATCATAACAATGAAAAACCCTAGTCCGACCATCAAGGCACATAGTAACCTCATATGCCATGATAATAACCTTCTGTGGCCATCTTATGTCACCAGTCTCACCGCCCTGCATCTTGGCGCGTTTCGCTAGTGCTTTGTCCGGATACAACATTACAATAAAATGCAATAAGAGACAATCAAAACATCGCACATCGCATCTACTCAAAAATGGTATCAGGAAAAATGTTAGCTTAGGGCGCAAAAAATAAGCCGTCACTTCCCCCAAGATCCCTAGAGATGAAAACGATACGGGTGTTGAAAATGGTTCAAAAGCAATTTTTTTTTTTTTTGACAAATTTCGTAATTTTTTTGTCAATGCTTAAATGGAAAGAACATTTTTGCAGAAATGCAAAAAAATTCCTCGATGATAAAATTGACCTTAAAATATAATTCCCCAGGTCAGTACAAGTACATAAATGTGAAACCTTTATAGTTTTCTTTCCTATACAGGTTTCACATTTATGTACTTGTACTGACCTGGGGAATTATATTTTTTTTTGTTCAATAGATTTTTATTGATTTTCAAATTATTAAAATACAGAAAGAAAAACACTGAAGAGATTTGATTAGTCACTTGCGCAATGAGAATCAGTATATCACTTTGGTAGGAATTTGATTCAGTACACTGTTAACATTCTGACAAGGTGTATCACCTGAATTGTCAGTAATAGCAAATCCCCAAATCAGGGAGTGATATAAATAATAAGAAATATCTTGTATATTCAGGCATGTATACAGGTGAGTTACCAATTTTTGGTCTCCCAACATGGGGAACTCTTAATCCTAAAAGAAAAAAGAAGAACATTTGAAGTAGGGAAAGAAGAGGAGTAAACTATAAAGTAAGAGGAAATGAGGAGAAGAAGAAACACGGAGCATTGCACTTTATGTCAGGATTTGCCGATATAGAGAAGAGGATAAGAACGCCTCCCAGTGAAACCAAGTCTTGGAAACTATATCTCTTTCTTGTTGGGAGCACGCGATCAGCGACTCCATACGGTAAATTGCAGCCACCTCCGCAAACCACTCCTCCATGGACGAGGGATCCAGCGATCTCCAGTGTCTGGGGATCACTGTTTTCGCAGCCTGTAGTAGGTGTTTGAGCAATGATTTTTTTATACTTGGATTTGGACATGGGGAACATGTATAGCAGGATTGCTTCTGGGGATGGCGGAACTAAGACTCCCGTTACTTCCAGAATAGTCTTGAGAACTCCTTTCCAAAAGGCGCTCAGGGTCGGGCACGACCACCATATGTGTGACATTGTTCCCACCTCTGCTCCGCAACGCCAGCATATATCCGGAACCCCTGGAAACCATTTATTTAATGTGATTGGAACCCTATACCACCTTGATATGATCTTATAACTTGTCTCTTGTGATTTAGATGCTATAACTGATTTATGTGAGAGGGAAAAACATTTATCCCATTGGGTTTTCGTGAAGGTTTTCTGTAATTCTGATTCCCAAGCTTTACAAAATGGGGGCAGAGAGAGAAGGTCTTTTTCAAAGAGCAATTTGTAGATGACCGAGGTCGTGTGTGGAATAATAGATTTTGTAAGGCAGAGAGATTCAAATGTTGACAAGGGGCGTATTAGTGTTCCTTTCTCAGGGATTGACGCAAAAAAGTGTTGGCGCTGATTGTATTCAAATTCGTGGCGTGGATTGGGAGGAATGTCACCTAGGATCGTGTTGATTGGTAACAGTACCCCGTTAGGAGCAACGTGGCATAGTCGTAGGGGACGGGTTTTGGGGCAGCCCAAAAACGTCGAAGCGGTACATCCCGGGCCAAACTTCGGGTTTCCTGAAATGGGGAACATAGGGCCGTTTCCATCCAGCAACTCTTTTTTCATATAGGGGCCACTCAGGATTTTCAGAGTGTTAACTGTTGTGTAAGATATGTCTGGGCTATTTGGGAAAGGGGATGGGCGCAGCCACGGCAGGGCTCCAACTGGGGTCGGACACATATCCGTCGCCATGCGAACCCATAATTTCGACGCATGGTTATGGATTAAGTCCAGTACACGGGCGTGTGCGACAGCTAAGTAATAACGACGACAATCCGGCAGGCCTGTCCCGCCCGCCTCTTTTGGGCGGATTAGGGTTTCCCAGCGGATTCTCGGATGTTTAGAGGCCCATACAAAGCACCTAAATTGGCGTTGTAGTCCGACCCAGAACGAAGCAGGAATGTAGGAAGGGATTGTGTGCAAAAGGTACATTAGCCTGGGAAGAATTGTCATTTTCAATATATTGATGCGCCCAAACCATGAGAAACATGTTCGTTCCCATGTGGCTAAGTTATTCTCCAGTCTTGAAAGGAATGGCTGAAAGTTCAGAGAGAACAATCTGGAGAGATCCGAGGGTAGACGAATGCCTAAGTAAGTAATGACATTGTCTGGTGGCCACTTGAAAGGGTAATGTGTCTTTAGGTTGTTTACCAACTCACTAGAGAGGGATACATTAAGGGCCTCGGATTTGTCCATATTGATCTTGAAGTTGGACCAGCCACCAAATTTCTCCAGGAGGTCTAACAAGTTAGGCAGAGAGGTCGATGGGTTGGTTATGTAGATTAATAAATCGTCCGCGAATGCAGAACATTTGTATTCCTTTCCGGCTACTTTAATTCCCCGAATTTCTGGATTATTACGGATGGCTGCTAGGAGATGTTCCATAATTAGTATGTATAGTAACGGGGAGAGTGGGCAGCCTTGCCGCGTCCCATTGTGGATGGTGAACGGGTCTGACAGTGAACCATTAATTTTTAGAGTAGCTTCTGGGGATTTGTACAATGAGAGAATTTTAGCAAGGAGTGTGGGGCCGATACCGACATGTGCGAGAGTTTGAGATAGAGATGACCATGAGATTCTATCGAAGGCCTTCTCTGCATCAAGGGATAGGATCATCATTGGAATTTTATGGGTCTTTGCGTGATGTATAATGTCTATAGATTTCAGGGTATTGTCCCGCGCCTCCCTGCCCGGAACAAAGCCCACCTGGTCAGGGTGGATCATAGAGGGAAGCAATGGGTTTAGCCTGTTTGCTATCAGCTTTGCAAAGATTTTTAGATCGATATTCAATAGAGAAATTGGGCGATAGCTCCCACAAACATGTGGGTCTTTCCCCGGTTTAGGGAGCACGGTGACATTCGCAGCTGTGGATTGGGGGGGGAATGGGGAGGAGTCAGAGATGGAATTGAATGCTATCAGCATCAATGGGGATAGAAGGTCCGCTAATGTTTTGTAGAATTTCCCTGTAAATCCGTCTGGGCCTGGACTTTTGTTGCCAGGTAAATTTTTTATTACCTCCAGCAGTTCTGAGTGTTCAAAAGGGGTTTCTAGTTCGGTTATCAACTCTGGTCTCAAAGAGCTAAAAGGGGATGTGATGTTGTGTGTTGTTCCCTCCGGGGTGGGTAGGTTGTATAATTTTGAGTAATATGATCGGAAAGAATTCGATATCTCCGCCGTTGTATGGACCATGACATCATTGGGCCCTTTGATACTGGGAATGAAACTCTGGAGGCATTGTGAGCGCAGGGCTCTGGCCAACATCCTACCAGGTTTGTTACCAAATTCATAGAAACGACTACGTCCTACTTGGAGGTAGCGCTTGTAAGACTCATCTAGTAATTTTTTAACTTCCAACCTAGCTTTAAGTAAATCTCTCAGCGTTTCCGTCGAGAGCGCATTTTTATGGGCTAGTTCCAGATTGGTAACGGTTTGAAGTGCGGAACTAAGGACTTGAGCTTTGGCCTTTTTTAGTCGTGAGCCATGTTTAATAAGGACCCCCCTCAGAACACATTTGAGGGCCTCCCATTTAAAGATAGGGGCAGTCGTGTCGGATGAGTGATCAGAAAGGAAGTGTTTTATGGAGTCATGGATATCCGACAAACACACAGGGTCAGAGAGTAGACTTTCATTTAGGCGCCAAGGGCGTGTCATTTTGGAAAGGGAAGGAATCTGTAGTGAACAGTAAATTGGGGCATGGTCAGACCACAAAATGTTACCGATGGATGTAGAGCACACCCATGGGAGAGCAGCATGTTGGACCATTATATAGTCAATCCGACTATATGAGTCGTGCGGCGTGGAATAAAAGGTGTAATCTCTGACCGTGGGGTGCTGTAGTCTCCAGACATCCTGTAATTGCAACCCGAAGAGGGCCTTTTTAATGTGTTTAATGGCTCTATATGAAATGTGTGATTTTTTCTTTGAATTGTCTAGAACCGGATCCAGGGTAAGGTTGAGGTCTGTACACAGAATCATTGTGCCCTGTATCAAAGGGGATGAGATGTCCACCAAGTTTGATATAAAAGTGGCCTGGTCTTGGTTAGGGGCATATACATTTAGTAAGGTTATTGCTTGGCCTTCAATTGTCAAAGATAGAATAATATATCTGGCCTCTTTATCCTTCGTACAGCTGACAATTTGGTGGGGTAGGGATTTGTGGATAGCAATGGCCACCCCTTTAAATTTGTTACTAGAGTTATTGGCAAAGTGCCAACTAGTGTAGTGTTTATGTTTGATGTTGGGAGCATGATTTTCTTTAAAATGGGTTTCTTGAAAACAAATTATCTGTACCTTCTGCCGATGGAAGTGTTGTAGGATTTGCGCCCGTTTCTCCGGAGTGTTCAAGCCTTTGGCGTTGAAAGAGGCTATTCTTAATTCTGTCATTCAGACTGGGAGGAGTTTAGGATATGGTAACTGGAGTGGTTCGTGCAATGCCGTGAGGGGAAACAAAGATAGAAAGATTAAAGTATGTAGCGTTAATCAAGAAACAGTACGTTTAGAATCAGAGGTATAGCCTCTGTGCAAAAAAAACTAGAAAGATACTAGCGTTTAACAGGAGCTTGTACCACCTTGCACGGCAGGACAGAGGCTCACAACCTATGTGGGGCGAAGTCTTGTCAAGCAGCTAACAAGGCCGCACAGGAGCCTGCACAACACTGTAAGTGAATCATATTTATAACAAAACATAACTTAGCATCCACCGGCTAAATGAGGTGAAATATAGTTTGTGGGCAACATAGAATTATAGCTTTAGGTACACACAGTGTTACGGGGGCTGTCTGATTATAAAAACCAAAGAGATATCAGACAGTCAGGGTCCACCGTGCAGAGACTCTGCTGCAGACTATGGCAGAGTGCAATACCTCTGTTAACTCACAGAAGGATATAATAAGTAAGTAAAGCAATTCCTCCCTTACTTGGAGGGTGTGTGGAATGATCTCTGTTAATAATCACAGAGACAAAGGCAATGTGTGCGAAATGGCACCTACCTAGGTCCGCTCTTCTAGTGGTGCAAAAGAGACGAACAGCAGCGTAAGCCGCACAAAGCTCCTACCTGCATTCGCTCCACTAGTGTGCGAGGACACGAACCACTAGATATGGCACCTGCCTAGGTCCGCTCTTCTAGTGGTGCAAAAGAGACGAACAGCAGCGTAAGCCGCACAAAGCTCCTACCTCTGTTCGCTCCCCTAGTGTGCGAGGATACGAACAACTGCCAGACGCAGTATAAGGAACGTTATTCTAGCGGCAACGACCACCTACGAGTCGAATCACAAGGCCCAGCCAGACCATGTGCCTCAGGCACCTGCCTATGTCCGCTCCCCTAAGAGGTAAGGATACGGACAGCAGCCGAAGCTGTAAGGTATAAGAACGCTACCCTGCCGGTAGCGCTCACCTAGCATAGACAGAGAGATGCCTAGAGGAACGTGCACAGAGCGTCTACTCTCATGCATGAACCAAGAGGACTGAGCACCATGCGGCGTGTGTCAGGGTCTTATATAGACTCTGTGCCTCATCCAAGATGGAGGACACCAGAGCCAATCCGCTGCCAGAACGACAGGAGTGACGTCATGCTGGCCTATCACCGAGCAAGGCGTCACAAGCACATGACCAGCGACCAATTGGCATAGAAGGTGTCAGAGACATGTGACCTCGTGTCAGCGATGATGTCACCCGCACATGTGCAATGGCTCCAAGATAGGACTTAGTCTCCGGCGCTCGCACATGTGCAGTAGCAAGAAATCTGGACTTAGTCTCCAGCGCTCGCACATGTGCAGTAGCAAGAAATCTGGACTTAGTCTCCAGCGCTCGCACATGTGCAGTAGCAAGAAATCTGGACATAGTCTCCAGTGCTCGCAGCAACCGTAACACACAGCTCAACCCTTAGACTTGGGGGATGAGTGTGTGTGACCAACCCAGAATTGCCACTGTCTCGTAAAGACTCTGTTGTGTCCAACCGAGACCCAGCCACCTCGTCATCCACTATCGTACATCAAGCTCAGTATTATTCTCTACTCCCTCTTTTCTTTCAAACCTTCCGTTCAATTTAAGCAGGTATGCAAATGGGGTCAAAGTCCGGTTCTACGGAAGTGGTGTAGGCATTCATTTCGGCTGAGTCCTTAAGACGTGATTCTACGACCCGCGGTTGGGCCTCTTTTTTCTCCTCCCTTTTGCCTGTCTCTGGGGGGAGACCCACTGGGGGACGGTCCAGGGATCTGGGGGGTCTCCCAGTCAGGCCCACTCCGTTTTCGGTAACCGCCACTCAGTCAGGTAGTTGTATATGGGGGAGCCCCAGGTTGGACAAAAAGCCCGGTAGGTCTCCGGGTGTTCGTAATGTGTAGGTTTGGGGGCCTTTCCGAACCGATAGGGAGAACGGAAACCCCCATCTGAAAGGAATCTCTTTTTCTTGTAGAAGAGAGAGTAGCGGTTTGAGGGCCGCTCTCTGGGCCAAAGTATATCGGGACAAGTCCGGCATAATTCGGATAGGTTGACCCTGGTAGGAGAGTGGTTGTTTTTTACGCGCTGCTTGCAGAATTGATTCTTTCAGCTGGAAGAAATGGATCCGGCATATTATGTCTCTTGGTTGAGGGTTGTTTAGGTCTTGAGGCCGTAGTGCTCTATGGGCCCTATCTAATTCAATGAAGGTTCCAGGCGGGCGGCGTAACAGACCATTAAAAATGGACGTCAGAGTGGAAGGAATGTCTGTGTTGGGGATGGATTCTGGTAAACCTCTAATCCGCAAGTTATTTCTCCTATTTCTGTTTTCCAGATCATCTAGGTTAGATTGGAGGTTCTGTAATTGGGCAGAGTGGCGGTCGACCGTTTCTGTTAGTAATTGTATAGTTTTAGCCGAGTCGTCTCGAGACTGATTTAGAGAGTCCACTTTTGAAGAAAGATCTGTTAGCTCAACACAGAATTGTGCAAATTCTTGTTTGCATTCAGAGACAATCTGAGATGTTAGATTAGTTATATCTTGTTTGGTAGGCATTGACTGTAAAAGTATACGCAGGTCAGCTAGAGTGGCCGGTCTGTTTTCTCCCATGGTTGCATGTTTGGATTGCTCCTTATCTTCAGGATATTGTGTGTCCTGGCCGTCTGGGGCTGAGGAACTGTCTATCATAGTCGTAGTGACATTCCTTTGGTTTGAAGCCATTGTCATTCTGAGCGTCTCCCTCCTGGGTGTAGCTACTTGTGTCTCAGTCTCGTCCTCATCTCCATCTCTGGGGGGGGTTGAGAGCCATGATGATCCCGATGACCACCGGGCTGGGGGATCGGCGAGACGTGGAAGAGAGGGGTCGCACCACAGCTCCTGCACCTCTGGATCTTGTGGTGCCATCTCAGCAGTAGTAATTATTTTGTTTGACATATGCTGGGTTAATGCAGGTTGCTTTGTTGCTGGGTGCATGTCAGAGTGGAGCAGCGTCCCTCCTCCCACCCCCTCCTTTGCCTGGATCTCCTTTGAATGAACACTGGGCTTGGGAGAGTTCCCTGTAATTATAGGAGCACTTTCCTTTCCCTTCTGGGGGGTCTTGGGCACCTGATTCTCTTTGAGTGGGACTGGGGAATTATATTTTAAGGTCAATTTTATCATCGAGGAATTTTTTTGCAATTTGTCTGCACTTGGATTTTTTCCCCCCATTTTCTAGTGGAATATGGGTTAAAATTAATGGTTTAATTCAAGAGTACAACTCTTCCAATAAATATTACATTCTCATATAGCTATGTTATACTGATAAATAAAAAAGTTGAGGCTCTTGGAAGAAGGGGAGGAAAAAACGAAAGTGAAAAATGGAAAATTAATGGATGGTAAAGAGGTTAAAGAAAGAAAGCAACATACTGTATATGTCAGGTAATCACTGGTTGGCTGAGGAGAAGACACTTCATACAAAAGTGATCCGCGACTAATGATGCATAGGGCGCATAAAGGAAATGATACATGGTTTTCTAAATATTTAAAAAAATATAAATCTTAAAATTGAGACCTCAATTTTTATTCAGCCCCTTGTAGTGTGATTCATTGTAGGACCACCTTTTGCTGCATTTACTACTGCAAGTCTTTGGGTGAGGTCTCCACCAGCTTTTCACATCTAGAGGCTGAAATGTTTGCCCATTCTTCTTTGCAAAATATCTTTTTCTCAGTGAGATTGGATGTAGGCATCTGTGCTCAACAATTTTCAAGTCTCGTAACGGATTCTCAATAGGATTTAGGTCTGAACTTGACTGGGTAATTCACATATATTCATTAGATTAGACATTAGGAAAACCTTTCTGTCAGTGAGGGCAGTCAAAAAGTGGAACAGGCAACCACAGGAGGTAGTGAGCTCTCCATCAATGGAAATCTTCAAGGGGAAACTGAATAAACATATACAGTAGCTGGGATGATTCAGGAAAGCCTGCACTCGCAGGGGGTTGGACCTGATGGCCCTTGAGGTCACTTTCAACTTTACCATTCTGTGATTCACACATGAACATGCTTTGATTTAGACCATCCACTGTACATTTGGCAGTATGTTTAGGGTAATTGTCCTGCTGGAAGGGGAACCTATGCCCTTGTCTCAAGTCTTTTGCAGCCTCTAACAGGTTTTCCTCCAGGATTGCCCTGTATTTAGCTTCATCCATCGTCCAATCAACTCTGACCAGCTTTCCTGTCTGTGCAGAAGAAAAGCCTCCCCACAGCATGATGCTGCCACCACCATGTGTGACGGTGGAGATGGTGCTTTCAGAGTGATGTGCAGTATTAGTTTTCCACTACACATAGCATTGTGTGTTTAGCCCAAAATGTTTTACTTTGGTCTCCACTGACCAGAGCACCTTCTTCCACATGCTAGTTATGCCCCTGCCGATAGAGAGCCCTACCTCGATGTGCTGTGCAATCTGTGAAGACCCTCTACTCTTGTGAAATACTTGTATAACATCTAATATATTATCAGTATCCAAGGAAAAGCAATCACAAATTGCTCTAAAAGCTTCTCTGCAGTGTTCTGCTCAGCAGGCAGAGGCTTGTGTTTGAGCAAACCCAAAGTTGTATTGTCACGGTCATCCCCCTGCTGTTTAGAGACTAGTTACAGGTTTTGGACTGGAACATCTCTTTTCCATCTTAACTTCTCATTTAAAAAAAGTTCATTTTCTTTGGTGTCTCATGGGTTAATGTCAGTTTTCTTGTCAGCAGCTCTTAGCAGTGCTGGTCAGCTGTAGCTGCTTTGAGCCCACACTACTTTAGGTTTAAATAGTGGGGTTTTACCCAGCAGCCCTTCCTGTTGATAGAATTAAGTCGATTCTGGCCATCCCGGATGAAAGAGCTGCTAGGGAATTGTCCTGTGCCCATCCAACTTCTATTTTGAAGTCTGTCTGCAGCTTTTCTTTAACCCCCTGTCTTTTTTCCTTTTCCCTTAGTGTTTATTAGTTCAGCGGTGGGACTAATATCTCCCGCTGGCCATCTCACTAGCCAAGGGTGTTTGCAAGGCTAGTGAGGGATTAGTTATCTGGCTCGGTGACGGGTTGAAACACCCTGTATAGGTATGCTAGGGAGCTCCGGTAACAGCGTGAGGTGAGTTCAAGAGGTGTCCTCTCACCCCTCTCCCTAGCCATAATGCCTACCATTGTTAAAGTGTCCCCGGTGTCCCCCCTTTGTTTCTGGTGCCTTTTGTAGTGCGTTTGAAACCCGATGGTCTGAACGCGTGTGTCATGCAGTGCATATGGACTTCTACTTTGTGTGTGACAGGTATATTGTCTTAGTGAAAAATTTACCTGTCTAATTCACCACTGAAAGTGAGCTCTAAGGCCTCTCTCACACATCCGTGAAAAACCACGCACGTTTTTCACGGACGTGTCAGAACGGCGTTTTGCCCTCAGTGACCTGTGTTTATGGGCTACACGTGTTCTCCGTGTGTTCTCCGTGTGTTATCCGTGACAACACACGGAGAATGGGAACTTTCTACTCACGTGTCCCTGGCGTCGCTGTCCGTGGTGCTGATCTTCGGTCTCCGGTCCTGCCGACTCCCACTGCTGCTGCTTCCGGCCGCAGTGAAGTGAATATTCAATTAGCATAATGAGCGGTGGTCGGCAGCAATTGGCAGCAGCGGCAGAGACAGGAGGGCTGGAAAAGGTGAGTAATGTTTTGTTTTTTTTCACACAGACACATGTTTTTTCTCTGGTGCGTGTCACACAGAACACATTCGTGTAGTTCATGTGCATTCCGTGTGACACGTTTGCGTTCCGTGTGTCACCCATGATGCCGGAGAGAAAATGGACATGTCGGCGTGTGGAGCACACAGGCACACGTAAGTATGGAACGGACACACTATCCGTGCCAAAATACTTGTGTGTCAAAATCCATAGGAATCCATAGGAATCTAAAGGTCTACATGAGTACGTGTTTCCGGTACATGAGAAAACTGCCAAACACGTACTGGAGGCATGTACGTGTGAAAGAGGCCTAAGGTTGAGTTCACATGTTATGGCTAAGGTATGTGTTTTGCTATGGCAAAACTGCTACATTTTTGTTGTCCCCAAAAGTGCCTAGGTGAGCATGAACACTAAATGAGGCCTTGGGTAAATAGATAAATAAATAGTCAAGTTCTTTTGAATGTTATTCCATACATTGATTTTCTCCTGTGTGTCCTGTACACATCATGTGCCACAATATTATACAAAGTCAGTTTCTCCTTATTATGAACCATTTCTGGCTTCTTTCTCTGTATTCTGATGAGGGCTGAAAGGTTATGGAAGTAATGTGAACATGTTCTGATCTGAAAGGTCATGGCTGGGGAACTAATGGTTGATAATTTGCTCTACATGCAATTCTCATTTGACCACCTAAATTTTGATAAATATTCAGGCTATTTTTGTCTATTGTGATTTATTCCGTCTGGTTCCTGGGGACAAAAATTGTGATGTGCAACAAATTGCTTTGAAATTTTAAGCTTTTTCTTCTCAGTCACCAAATTTAAAAAGTGGATGTAGTTTGAGACAGAGTTTAGTCCACATTTATTAATTGAAGCACAGAGAAGGGACCCTGTGCAAGATCAATTTGTGGGCTCTTTGCAGTATAGGGCTGAGTGCACATGCTGTACTTTTTGATACATTTTTTGGTGCAGATTTGTGACAAAAACGCATGTCTATCCAGATACAGTAACAGCAAAGTCAATGAGAATTCTGAAGTGTGCACGTCGCCTCATTATTTTTTGCAGATTTTGGCGCAGAAGAAAACTGCCCCGTATCAATTCTTTGTGCATTTTTACCTGCATTTTACAGTCCTTCCACCCACTGGACTTAATTATAAAAAATGCATGGCAAAAAAAATGGACCAAAACATGGCAAAAATGCACCTAGTTTTTTTGGTGTGTTTTTCTGCCAGAAGATGCCGTTTTGGGTGCAGAAAATTTCTGCACCAAATACTGAGCATGCGTACATAGTCTTATAGCGCCTCAAAATGCCCAAATTCACCTGGTTTGGGGGTAAAAATGGACCACCTTACCTCTTGGGCCCCTGTGAGACTTCACAGATTGCATCAATGTCCACTCCTTAAATGAAGTTCAAATGGCATAAATTTCTAGCTTACATCTATGTTGCAAAATTTTATATGAAGACTGTTATAGGGTTCAAACTTGAAGGAAAAACACATTATTACTGGGGGCAGATTATGAGTAGCCAAGGACCCAGGCAGTTTAGAAGCAAAGGCCCCCGAGCCGCAATGTATCATGTGAGATGTCACATGATCCTTTTTTGATAGAGCATGTGATAGGTCGCATGATTAACACACAGGTGGAAAATGAGAAAGACAGCGGTGCTCACAGCATGCCGCACAGGTTTTTCTCCCTTATGTACAATGTATGTGGTGACTCTCAAGAGGAGATGTCACAAGTAAGTTGTGAAGTGGTGACTCTCGAGAGGAGAGGTCAGGAGCTGGGCTCCTTGAGACTACCAGGTGGCAGATGTTGGTCTGGGCCTGGTAGGAGCTGGACCCCGGTCGCAGGGGATTGTGACAAGAGGCACGGACAGTCGAGGAGGACAGCCAGCGGACTCCTGCCATCACCGGGAAGGGGCCAGGGCACGACAGGGTACGTGGACCCTTGGTCAGGGACTAGCTTCAGGTGTCCTGACAATTTACCTGATGAGGATGAAGCCTTCAAGATCCATTCTACCACCCTCTCCAAAATCGGGGTACTAGCGAGGGGGATAGGACTTTCCCACTACATGGTCCAAAAAATCCCAAGCGTGAACCCTGAGAGCAAGCTCACCCAGTTAGCCACACTGGTGAGCGGGACCCGACTAGATTTATGCTAAAGGGACCAGTTAGAAGAAAAGGTGCCAAGGAAAAGGTCACAAACTAACAGGCAACATCAACGAACACAGGATCCAGGCGTGCTCCCTCTAAGCGGCAGCGTTGTCAAGAACTTTGGTTTACCACAGTTGTCGGTGTCAGCGTTATTGGACTAAGTGAGTACATAAGTGACCCTTGTCGTCATAACGGCATCTCCCCGTCACCAACACCGAGTCCCAAGGGCATTCCCCCTACCCGTGGAGGGGTTAAACACCTGGCTGCCAACACCATCGCCACCGGGTACTCCCAATCGCAGCGGTGGTACTCCATCTTACCACGCACCACGGGTGGCGTCACGAACTTTCCACACCATCCCCTATAAATACTACCCCCTTTATTCCGAGTGGCCGCGTGACCCCGTCTCTCGGACCGGAGACACCTCGAGCCACCGCGGATCCGGATCCGAGCAGCCTGGCTGCTGATGCGGGGGCGGCACATATGCGCACGTGAAATCCACGCCTGCAGATGTCCCTGCCCCCAACAGTCAATACAACCAGCGCACACACGGTAGTGAAAGGTAACCATGACTCCTGCGCATGCTCACAAGGCCACACTAGAGACATTGGGGATGGCAAACACAGGGCAGTTGAGATGCGGCGCATGCACATGATGGTCAGAGGTAGTGGACTAGCAAGCATGTGTGACGCCCCTGGACTATCAGGTCATCACAGGGTATTGCGCAAACTATCCTTCTGCATGGTATTCCAAGTCCCTCATGGTTCTGGGTCCCTAACTATATGGTGTTGCCTCCAACAGCAAATCAAATCCTAGATACACCCTGCACCACACCCACCAGATACACCAGTGGACGACTTGAGTGTAATAGAGTCGCCCACATGGGGGGTCAGGAGAGGGAGGTGAGGAGTGTAGGGAGTATAGAGTAGTGAGTAGAGAGAGAGAGTGAGAGGAGGTCGAAAGAGGTGGCTCCTAGAGAAGCTGTCTAGGCTGCAGACGGTGGTCTGGGCCTAGATGAGTCGGACCTCCGGTCGCAGGGGATTGTGGCAAGGTGCCTGGACCTGTCGAGGAGGACAGCCGGCAGTCTGGGACAAAAGGCACGATGGGGTACACGGACCCTAGGTCTGGGAGTAACTTCAGGCAACCCGACAATTCACCTGAGGAGAATGGAGCCTTTATGATCTGTTCCCACCCGCTCCAGAATTGGGGCATTAGCGCAACGAGGGGGATGGGACTTTCCAATCCAAAACGGTCCAGAAAATCCCAAGCGTGAGCCCTGAGAGCAAGCTTCCACACTTAGCCATCGTGGGGAGCGGGACCCAGCAAGTTCAACACTACTGAGCCACCACGTTGAAGACAAACTTAGTGCCAGAAGGCAGGTCACGGATCAGCAGGCAACACTATTGGGGACAGGACCCGGACGAGCTCCCCTCAGCGGACCCAGAGAGTTGGTTTACCCAGTTGTCAGTGTCCACTTATTGACTGAGTGCAAAAGTGACCCCTGCATCCCACAGTATTTCCCACTCACCGAGTTCCGGGGAATCCCCCCCTAACCGTGGAGAGCTATGACACCTTGCTGCCCCACTCCATCACCCCAGGTACTCTCAACGGCAGCGACGGTACTCCCAAATTACCGCACACCACGGGTAGCGTCACGAACTATATATCAACTCCCCTGTAAATACCCACTTTCATTTGAGTTGCCGCACGACCCCGGGTCCGGAGACCCTCGAGCCACAGCAAACCCGGATCCGAGCAGCTCGGCTGCTCCCACGGGGCGGCACACATGCGAGTGATAAGGATAGAAAAAAACACCAGAAGGACTATGTGAAACTGCAGTCTCAGCTATATAATACTCAGGCTCAATGTAGATAGATAGCGGGGCCAAGCATATATCAAAACCTACCTTATCTTAGATAATATTTAGTATAGTTATCACATATCGTCCATATATTCTAAATACAATATATACATATCATAATTCTCTAAAGACATAATTAAAGCCCAGAAGCAAAAGTAATATATAAACATATCAAAGATGGTCACAATAGTTAAAAATCAATTTTGTCAGTAGTTTAGTCCTTGCAAGCAGGTGGCGTGTCACTAGTGCTCGGTCAATTCACATACAGATGATGTAGCCAAGTCTAACGGAAATAAGAACAGGTGAGATATTAAAAGTAATAAAAACACAATGGAAGAAATAAAAAAAGAAAAAAAAAAAAGGAGGGAGAGGAAATAGAAGAAAAATAAAATGAGCAATTACAAAAAATGAGGCAAAACTGAGCCTCATTTACACCTTTTGGTGCTAATTTGTAATGAGTCACTATCCATTTCATTTCGTATTGTGTGACACGTTTTTTGAGGTTCCCACCCCTAATTCCCCCATGAATGGCATCAATGCCTGGAATCCTTAAGGAACCAGGGTCAATCCGTGGTGAGATTTAAAGTGGCAGAGAAATGTCTTTAATAATGAGGAGTCCTCCACACTATCTGCTGTGCCAATGTCCCACATCTGCTCCCTGACCCTAATGCGGAGCTCACGCGAGGTGAGCCCCATGAAGGTCAGGGGGCATGTGCATGTTGCAAAATAGATGACATAACTTTTGCCATAAGAAATATACTGCCTTACAGAAAACATATTAAGGCCATCAGATGATTTAAAGGTAGTGCAACGGAGGACATTGGCACACACAAGGCAGTGCCCAAAGGGATAACAACCACGGATGGGACCCCTGGATCCAAAGGGATTAAGGGGTTGGGGAGTGGGAGTATAGTGACTCCTGATGAGAAGGTTCTTTAAATTAGAAGATCATCTAGCGGTCATCAATGGAGTGCTAAATGAAAGAGTAGCAAGAGGAGGATTAGATTTGAGGATGGGCCAATGCCTCTCAAGGATATTTCTCATCTTCTTCCACTCATGGTTATATGTTCCAATAAAATGAACATTTGAATCATGTCTGACGAGCTTACCCCTATTTTGCAAAAGCTGTTGCTGGTGTGTGTTCTTAGCCCACAGATATCCTTTTTTTATGGACCTGTTACTGTATCCTCGCTCCTTAAATCTTTACCTCAAGATTTTACACTGTTACTCAAAATCTTCCTCAGATGAGTAGATTTGCTTCATGCTGAGGAACTGACCAGTCGGGATGGCGCTTATGGTTGATGGTGTATGCACAGAAGTGGCATGTAGGTAGGAGTTTGTTGCCATGTTTTTGCGATACAAATCAGTTTGAATTAGCCTGTGGTCATCAATTTGGATAATATCCATTACAGGGCTAAATTTATAAGCAAGCTTCATCTTAAATATGATTTGATTCAGTCCTGTCATAAATGTCTCAAGTTGCCCCTCTGTGCTCAGTTATAAAAACCAAAATATCTCAATATAGCAAATCCAGCACTGCACATGGGCACTACCCAATGCACCATCGCCACCAAAGATGGTCCTTTCCCAGAAACCTAGGAAGAGGTTGGTGTACGTCGGCGCACAAGCTGCTCCTATAGCAGTGCCACGATGTTGTGGATCCAGTTTTCTTTTGTAAATTATATATTGTAATAAAGATTGTTGATTTTATATTTTATGCATTCCACTCTTTTTTTTCTCCAGTAATCATAGGTTGAAAAAAGACCTAGGTCCATCTAGTTCAACCTTCCTCCACCAATTATACATTTCGTCACTAAATGATATATAACCAACAATGTTGTCTGTACGGAGGAAATCATCCAGCCTTTTTTTAAAAGCTGTTATAGTATCTGCCATTACTACCTCTTGTGGTAGGGCATTCCACAGTCTGACTGCTCTAACTATAAAGAACCCTTTCCTATTTAGCTGTCGGAATCGCTTTTCTTCCACTCCCAGTAAATGCCCCCTGGTCCTTAGTTTTGTCTTTGGAAGGATTAAGTCATTTGCCAGTCCTTTATATTGACCACACATGTATTTATACATATAAATGAGATCTCCTCTGAGATGTCTTTTTTCTAAGCTAAACAAATCCAACTTTTCTATCCTCTCATCATATGTGAGGCCTTCCATTTTATTCAACAATCTAGTTGTCACCTTTGAACGGACTCTAACTTCCAAATATCCTTTTCTGGAGCCAAAAACTGGATCCCATATTCCAGATGTGGCCTTACAAGTGATTTATAGAGGGGTAACAATACGTTGGGATCACGGGATCTAATCTCTCTTTTTATGATCTTTTAGGTTTCACACAATACATTCATAGAGTTCCGCATGGCCATGGTCTTGTCCCACCCACAGGGACCCACTACTATTAATAGTTTCAACTGCCATCGGACAAAGTTCATTTACCGGTGATTCCATGTCCACCTGTTCGCCCAAGTCTATGCCAAACCACTACTTCAGAACTAGTACTGCTGGAGTTAGTCACAACCAGGGAATCTTCTCTAGAGTTCGAGCGTGGTACTCACAACTATAGTCCTTCCATCATGCTTCATTCCCTTGGGTGACCCTGAGGGTCAGATCAAATTAAGGTTGCCACAGACACCCACTTTTTTCAGCCTAAGGAAGCCTAACCTTCTGCTTCTCACTATACCTCCCACAGATATAGCTTTCTATACTCTAACTATTACTCCTACTGATTAAATCTAGAATCGAACCACCAGGCTGTACCCTAAAGCTGGCTCCTCCCCTTGGGCGAGCCACAGAACTTAACTTTTCCCTAAGTCCTTTTTACCTTTGTCCTCCTATCACTAGGCAAAACCTATTCTCTTTACCAGGGAGCAGTATTTAACCCAGCCACTTGCTGGCCACACTTATACCTTATGCATAAATGCAGTGCATACAGAAGCACAGTTCACACTATTATAATTTAGCGACAATCTGTATTTTCGGGGCAGGGGCACACTGGCCTAGCCACCTTCTTATTTATTGGCGCATGTCATTTGTATTTCCACACTTCTTTTGTACAATGTTACTCCCAATTAAAGTAGTTATCCAGGACTTTCTTTATTTTTTCCTCTTGGACTAAGAACTTACAAACAGATAATTGCTAACTACCTGCCTGTTCTGCCCAGCAATGATCTCTCAGGCATTGACCTCCTGTTTCATTTCACTTCCCACCAACAGATGAGTGCCTTTTCTTCCAATCTGATCCGTTGATGAGGTGTAATTGCTGATGTCATACTGATTAACAAGCTGTTTGCTGACTGTCAATCACACTGATGCCCTACCACTGATGCCCTACCGAGAGAGCAATGAGAAAGAGTAAAAGCTGCTGTGTTAAAGTGAAGTTACCAGTAGAAAGAGAATCGCATGAGGTGTGTTCAGAGATCATGACCAAGTAGAACAGACAGGAGGTTAGTTACTACTTGCCGGTAAGTTCTTAGCACCATAAAAAAAATAAGCACAGATTCAGATAACCCCTTTAATATCATTGCATTTGGTTTATCACTCTCAACATTACAGCTTGCTTTATTTTTATTCTTCTTGGTTCCTGAAGTCAAAAGTGTTACAAATTTACTGTAAAAATTGAGATTTTTTGAGGCAAAACCCATTTTTTAGATTATTTACGTCTGTTACCTGGAGGCTCCCTGCTGAGCACACAATTCACACACTACTCGGGAGCACCATCTTCATCTTTGCGTGGTTATGGCAAAGATACCATAAAAAACAGCGTGACCAATGAACTACGTCGACAAAGGGAATAAAGGAGGCCATTACAGGTATGGAGTCAGCATAAATGCCCACCAGGCTGGTGCCCACGAAGCGGATTTATAGGAAAGGTTTAATTCACAAGTCAATACATTTTTAGTCACCTTTGAATCCTTAAAGAGATTGTTTTTTAAAGTTTAATGAGTGTGTTGATTGGTTCTTTGGCATGAATACGTAAGTGGCTGGCTGTGTAGTCTTATAGTCCTTTTCTTATCTTGGTATATATCTTAGAGTTGCAAAGTCATCTTGTTTGTTCCTGTCATGGGGATGTACAGATGAAACAGGGTGTCTTAGGCTTACCTTAAGACCAGGGCCCCTGTGTTATCCCTTATCTTGAGGGTAGACTTGATATAGTCAGGCTCGAGACTCCAACGTGGCCCTGTCTCCTGTCCAAGCCCTGATACTACTTCAGCCTACCCAGGGAGCGAGCCAGAAGCCCAGTAACCAACACCGCACAAATAATCACAGACAAGGGTAAATGAAAACTCGTGCACACTGCACTCAAACACAAAGGAGGGACAGTATGTGAACTGGGGAGTAACGCAAAAGGGGTAGGATATAACTACACAACTGGAGGACTCACACACCATGCTGAACCGCAAATTGAAGATCACCATGCAACTGGATAGCACCAGGAAGGAAAAGGGCTATTTCTGGCTCTCAGCCCCAAAATCCAGAAGCTTCTAAGGTCTGGAGATGTTGATCAGCAGCCTAAGCTCCCAACAGCTGATCACATGCCAGAAGAAATTAACTCTCACTGTTCTGGAGAGCAGTAAAGCCAAAACCAGCCAACGACCATGACAGGCTGTGAAACTAAGGAAACCCAGACAATTGGTCGGACTTTGCAGTGTGAACAGAGTCCGTGACTCCCCGCGAGTGCAATGCACAACACCGCACAACAGTTCCAGTGTCTTAGGGGTACTTTGCACACTACGACATCGCAAGCCGATGCTTGCGATGCCGAGCGCGATTGTCCCCGACCCTGTCGCAGCTGCGATCTCTTGTGATAGCTGCCGTAGCGAACATTATTGCTACAGCAGCTTCACATGGACTTACCTGCCCTGCGACGTCGCTCTGGCCGGCGACCCGCCTCCTTCCTAAGGGGGCGGGTCGTGCGGCGTCACAGAGATGTCACACGGCAGGCGGCCAATAGAAGCAGAGGGGCGGAGATGAGCGGGACGTAAACATCCCTCCTTCCTTCTGGATAGCCGGCGTGAGCCACAGGACGCAGGTAGGAGATGTTCCTCGCTCTTGCGGCTTCTCACACAGCGATGTGTGCTGCCGCAGGAACAAGGAGCAACATCGTAACATCGGTCCTTCCGAAAATATGGAAATGACCGACGCTACACCGATGATACGATTTCGACGCTGTTGCGCTCGTTAATCGTATCAAAAAGATTTACACACTACGATATCGACAGCGACGCCGGATGTGCATCACTTTCGATTTGACCCCACTGACATCGCACCTGTGATGTCGTTGTGTGCAAAGTAACCCTTAGAGTTGCACAATCATCTTGTTGGTTCAAGTGAACCAAGCGCCATCTTTGATTCAGAAGATGATGAGTTTAAACATTATAGAATATACCAATTCCATATATTGTAGTATTATAACAAATTCAAGCAATATAGTATCCACAATTCAGTCCAAAATCCAATGATTTTCTTTACAGTGCCAATTAACCTCTTTTATAGTGTCTACGCTACCCCCACCAAACCAGATGTCACTGCAATGCTTACATTATAGATGTCACCTAATTTCCCAAGTGTACCTCTTTTAAATGACGAACCTTACTTTTCCCCCAACCCAGATCAAACATCACCACTATCCAGAACGCAATAAATATTTTACAGAATGATACATTCATATTAAAAATAAGTATTATACGGCAATAAACATGAAGAAAACAGTTCAATACATGTATATGTGAAAATCAATGTAATGATTCATTATTAACCGATCAACATCGCTGGACATATTTTTTCTGTGATATTGACGCCCCCACTTTTTCTTTGCAGTAGTTTCGATAACTCCTTTTCTAAGTATCATACTATGTTTGTAATCTTTTCTTCCGTAAAACCAGAATCCACATAGAAATGAGACACTGTGTAAGCTGCGCACGCTGCGCCGTGCAATTTCTATAAAGATGTTTGTTTTCCACTGATTTTATTGCGTTGAGCTGTTGTGGTAAGACTTTTAGTATCTTGCTGGGTCCAGACACCCAGTCGTCTTGTACATACATTTGTAGCGTCTGATCATGCAGTCAGAATCACTTCAGCTAATCACAAAGCTGCTGACTCATGAAAACAGCAACAGTACAACAAAAGGAATGGATCTAACGCAGCCTGCATCTCCAGCAACAGCAAAAATCATCTGCGCTTTCATTAAAAGCAAACCTCCTGCCCCCCCCTCCGGTCTCGGTGACAATGGAGATTTGGTTCAAGATGGCAAGTATCATTCTGTGCTACAGCGCTGATTGTCTTTGTACGTCGCCTTCCAGACCTCTTGCTGTTTCAGTCCATTCCCTAACATCTGCTATAAAGGAACTGATCTTACTGGGATGGAAATTATTGCACAGTAATTGTTTCTAGCACTGGATGTGAGAGCGGCTTTAGCTCTGTGCGTTTGTGCTGCAGCCACCAGTCATATTGAAGTGGTAATATCATGATGCCAATGCTGGCTATTATGCTACCACTTGTTAAAATGAAGAATTTACCGGAAACATTAGATATTTTAACCCTTTGTCCTACGCAGAAGGTTATTTCAGTTGTTAGGATTTATTTCATCTCATTATTATTATTATTATTATTTATTATTATAGCGCCATCAATTCCACGGCGCTTTACATGTGAAAGGGGTATACATAATAGGGACAGGTACAATAATCATAAACAATACAAGGCACAGACAGGTACAGGAGGAGAGAGGTCTCATCTCATAGTCCTCTCCCCACCGCTAACTGTTATTCACAAACTACCAAATATTACCAATAATATGTAGGTCAACATTGGCTTGCATCAAAACAATTGAAAGGGATCAGCAATATTTAGATTTTTATCCACATATTCCTGCAGCCATAGGGTGTAAATGCAGCCAGCAGGTGGCGCCTCATTAATGTATCACTGTATTTACATAGATGCATTGATGAAAAGGTAACAAACACAGCTAACAAGAATATAAGGGCTGCTTTTTTATAAATTAAAGTAGTTGTCTCATTTTAGCAAGTGGGTAAAATTGCAAAGTAAATGTAAAAACAATTTACATCTTTAAAATATTCTTTCTGCTCCCAAGAATGGATTATTAAAGCAGTAAACACTCCCACCAATAAATATGTATAATATACTATCTAAATATATATATATATATATATATATATATATATATATATATATATATATACAGTATATATATATAAAAAAAAATTATATATATATATATATATGTACAGTATATATACTGTATATATGTATATGTGTGTATTTATTTTATATATATATATATATATATATATATATATACATACAGCACAGACACCTATCCCCTCTCTTTTGAATTCGAGTGTGGACACACCTTCTCATTCAAAGAGTTTTCTTTATTTTCATGACTCTGAAAATTGTAGATTCACATTGAAGGCATCAAAACTATGAATTACCACATGGAATGAAATACTTAACAAAGTGTGAAACAACTGAAAATATGTCTTATATTCTAGGTTCTTCAAAGTAGCCACCTTTTGCTTTGATTACTGCTTTGCACACTCTTGGCATTCTCTTGATGAGCTTAAAGAGGTAGTCACTGGAAATGGTTTTCCAACAGTCTTGAAGGAGTTCCCAGAGATGCTTAGCACTTGTTGGCCCCTTCGCCTTCACTCTGCGGTCCAGCTCACCCCAAACCATCTTGATTAGGTTCAGGTATGGTGACTGTGGAGGCCAGGTTATCTGGCATAGCACCCCATCACTCTCCTTCTTAGTCAAATAGCCCTTACACAGCCTGGAGGTGTGTTTGGGGTCATTGTCCTGCTGAAAAATAAATGATGGTCCAACTAAACTCAAACCGGATGGAATAACACGCCGCTGCAAGATGCTGTGGTAGTCATGCTGGGTCTGTATGCCTTCAATTTTGAATAAATCCCCGACAATGTCACCAGCAAAGCACCCCCACACCATCACACCTCCTCCTCCATGCTTCACGGTGGGATCCAGCCATGTAGTGTCCATACGTTCACCTTTTCTACAAAGACACGGTGGTTGGATCCAAAGATCTTAAATTTGGACTCATCAGACCAAAGCACAGATTTCCACTGGTCTAATGTCCATTCCTTGTGTTGTTTAGCCCAAACAAGTCTCTTCTGCTTGTTGCTTCTCCTTAGCAGTGGTTTCCTAGCAGTTATTTTACCATGAAGGCCTGCTGCACAAAGTCTCCTCTTGAAGCCAGAATCACACTTGCTAGTGCCTCACGTGTAACTCGCACGAGTCTCTCATGGTAGAACCCGGCATGGCCGCACACTATGCATATGTGGCGCCCTGGACAAGCCAGGACGTCACAGGTACAGCAACAACACACCCCACACCCCGGTTAGGAACATCAGAGTCACACACAAATCCTTGTTACCTCCCTCCAGGGGCTGATGTCCACACCAGGTGGGGTGGAGTCAGGTGGTTGGCCCCACCCACCTAGGAGTTCACAGTCCTGGAGGCGGGAAAAGGAAGGAGAACTGGAAGGGAAAGTGAAGTGGAAGGAGAGAAGTGGTAGTGGAGGAGCAGACTGATCGTCTCCGGGTACGTGGCCCGGGCACCTACAGCAAGGTTGGCAGACGGTGGTGACCGTCTGCAGGAGAGGCCGATTGACGCACAACCGTAAGGACCGGGGTCGGGCAGTGGCCCGCCGGTACCGGACCTGGGAGCGAAGAGAAGCCAGCACCATTCGGCAGGGCCTACGGACGCCGACCAGGCTTGAAGTCGCTGTTAAACCGGTCAAATCCGTCAGCAACAGGAACCTCCGGGGTTTTTCAGCAGCAAAGACCCGACTGAAGGAAACCGCTCAACCGTGAAAGGAAATACAGCTACCGCCACAGCTAGAGTTCCCAGGGCCAGCGCTTGCGGGCAAAAGGGGCTCCTCTGGCAACTACACCGCTGGGGAGCGGGTCACCGGTAGGAAGCCATCGGGGGCCGAAAACACATCAAAGGTGCAGGGAGAGACAGTTACCGCCAACCTACCGGGAGTCACAACGGCAGCCGTGTATGGGACCCGTCCATCCAGCTGTTTGTTTTACCAGAGACTCCGTGTACGTTACTGGCTGAGTGAGTACCACCGTGCCGCCAGGCACTGCGCTGCCGCCCCGTGACCCTGCACCTCCCCAGCTCCTGCCATCCACCCTCCAGTCGCTATCACCGGGCCCTGGAACCACCAAACCCCCCCTACCCACGGAGGGGAGAGAAACACCTCAGCTGCTCCCTGTCATCGCTCCCGGGATCCCCGTCCAGAGCAGCGGTGGTGTCCCATTATCACCACAAACCGTGGGTGGCGTCACGGACTGACTTTCCAAACCCAGAAATCATCCCCTTTCACTCACGGGCGAGGAGCGCCGCTCGAGTCCCTGGATCCGGCCCACCGCTCGAGCCACCGAGCAGCAGCAGCGCCGGACCCGAGCGTGGTGAGCGCAGCGTCCCCTCCTCCGCCCGCGACAACTTGGCGTCACAAACAGGATCTTACCATTCTACCACCTGGTAGAGGTGCGCCTTGTGTCCCGCCGGAGGTGTCCGGACGAAAATTTTCAGAAGCCGCCATCTTGGGCGCGGAAAGTTCCCCGCTCGAGCGTCTTCCCGAGCAGTGGAGGCGCAAAAGCCGAAGCTCCGCCCCTGAAGAGGAGGTGCCGGAAGGAAACCAAGGGGGCATGGATGGCGTCCGGCCGCATGTAGACCGCGGCTATAAAAGCAGGGACGCCAGGACTCTGCAGCCATCTTTTGGTTCCTGGAAGAAGTCGCTGCCGACTTGTCCTTCCCGCCCAACCGCGCAGAGGTCCCGGAGTCGGTGCCTGGAACAGCGGCATGGATCCGAGCCCGCGTAGCAGGGGTCTGCCGACGTTACCAGAGTCAAATATGTCTGTTGATGGAGCAGTGTACCGCGGAGGTGGAGGAGTTGGCTGTGGTCGCCCGGGTGTACGGAGTGGAGGCTGCGATGGAGGAGCTGGCGAATAACCCACGCCCCTATGTCCTGGAGGGACCGGCCACTGCGACTGGGGTGCCAGGTCTGCCCCTGGCCCCCATCCTGCCTCCGTCTTACGTGCCTGTGCACCCCGCCGCTGCTGGTCCGTCTAGCTTGCGGCCCCCTGTAGCGGCAGCAGAAAGCGTGGTGAGCCCGGAGACTGCAGCAGCTGGCGGCAACCCGCCTGACGCAGGAACGGACGATAGTGACTCTGGGCCTGACACCGAACCTGTCTTGGAGGACGAGGGAGTCGTCGCCCTGTGTGGCATGGAGGCCACTTACATCCCAAGGAACGGAAATAATGGATACCGGGCGGCCCTCCCTCATCGCGCCTGCTATGCGCTGGAGGGGCTGGTACCCGTGTTTTTTTCACCCGGGGCCGGGTGAAGAGGATGAAAGTGAGCAGTGACGGCAGCGGTCCTCCGCCACAAGTTGTCCCCGTTGGGACCACCAGTACCGTTAAGTAACCGAATGATAAGGAAAGTAATCAACCAAGTAATTAATCTGATTTGCAACCGTGAGTGAACCGGCAGTTGCCGGCAACTAGTCCCCGTTGGGACTTTCTGCACCGTTTGCATAAGAAACTGCTTACGGACAAGCCCGAGAACTTGCAGGGCAACCACAAACTAGTGGCATGTAAATAAAAATGTTGGCTTATACTGTTACCGCCTCCGGAGAGGCTGATTTGGAGGATGGGCCTGGAGGAAAGGGATGGCCCAGACCCGCCACTACCGTAACCGGTGGCGATCCTCCGGGGGTCAGGGGTCCCTCATGGACGTGGGTCCCCTGAAAGAGACCGTACCCGCTCGGGCAATTTGGTTCTCGACTGGGGCAAGGGGTGCTGCCCAGTTCTTAGGGGAAGCATCAGGGCCAGGTTGTTTGGGCGGGGGGTGAGTGGAAGCCGTTTGTTTAATAAAATTGACTACCGTTTAGTAACGTTAAAGGTACCATGCCTCCCGTTATGGGAAGTTTATACAGTAATGCTTGTATTTAATGTTTTTATATGTTTTTTTACTTCCTTACAGTTAACAAAAAAAAATAAATAAATAAAACCGGTGATGGACGGGCAGCCCGCGGACGGTCTGCGTTTAACCAAGGGGGAATGTGGCACCCTGGACAAGCCAGGACGTCACAGGTACAGCAACAACACACCCCACACACCGGTTAGGAACATCAGAGTCACACACAAATCCTTGTTGCCTCCCTCCAGGGGCTGATGTCCACACCAGGTGGGGTGGAGCCAGGCGGTTGGCTCCACCCACCGAGGAGTTCACAGTCCTGGAGGCGGGAAAAGGAAGGAGAACTGGAAGGGAAAGTGAAGTGGAAGGAGGGAAGTGGTAGTGGAGGAGCAGACTGACCGTCTCCGGGTACGTGGCCCGGGCACCTACAGCAAGGTTGGCAGACGGTGGTGACCGTCTGCAGGCGAGGCCGATTGACGCACAACCGTAAGGACCGGGGTTGGGCGGTGGCCTGCCGGTACCGGACCGGGGAGCGAAGAGAAGCCAGCACCATTTGGCAGGGCCTATGGACCCCGACCAGGCTTGGAGTCGCCGTTAAACTGGTCAAATCTGTCAGCGACGGGAACCTCCGGGGTTTCCCAGCAGCAAAGACCCGACAGGGCAACCGTTCAACCGTGAAGGGAAATACAGCTACCACCACAACTAGAGTTCCCAGGGCCAGCGCCTGCGGGCAAAAGGGGCTCCTCTGGCAATTACACCGCTGGGGAGCGGGTCACTGGTGGGAAGCCATCGGGAGCTGAAAATACATCAAAGGTGCAGGGAGAGACAGTTACCGCCAACCTACCGGGAGTGACCACCGCAGCCATCTGTGGGACCTGTCCATCCAGCCATTTGTTTTACCAGAGACTCCGTGTACGTTACTGGCTGAGTGAGTACCACCGTGCCGCCTGGCACTGCGCTGTCGCCCCGCGACCCTGCACCTCCCCAACTCCTGCCATCCACCCTGCAGTCGCTATCACTGGGTCCTGGGAGCACCAAACCCCCCTACCTACGGAGGGAAGAGAAACACCTCAGCTGCTCCCTGTCATCGCTCCCGGGATCCCCGTCCAGAGCAGCGGTGGTGTCCCATTATCACCACAAAACGTGGGTGGCGTCACGGACTGACTTCCCAAACCCAGAAATCATCCCCTTTCACTCACGGGCGAGGAGCGCCGCTCGAGTCCCTGGATCCGGCCCACCGCTCGAGCCACCGAGCAGCAGCAGCGCCGGACCCGAGCGTGGTGAGCGACACATACAGGAGCATCTGAGCTGCATAGAGATACATGCAACCGACCCGCTCCTGTCAGGGGTGTGTGCGGCCATGCCAGGTTCTACCATGAGAGACTCGTGCGAGTTACACGCGAGGCACTAGCAAGTGTGATTCTGGCCTAACAGTTGCTCTAGAGATGAGAAGGTGTGTCCAAACTTTTGGTCTGTACTATATATATATATATATATATATATATATAAATATATATAATGAGACAAAAAAGACCAGTCGAACAATAACAGGGAGTGGTGCTCTGTTTGCTGGATTTGCACCACAGCTCCTAGCTGCTTCATTAGCCTCCTTTTTGTTTAGCAGCTCGTGTAGGTTTTTAAAACCCAGAGAAGATGCAGTGTAGTGTAGGATCCAGCAAAGGAGGGTGCCGTGAAGGGGCGCTGGGCTGGTATTGCAATGGCCATTATAATATTCTAAATACTTCCATTTATGTTATAAGGTAGAATTTATTTTGTTTTTTTCACAGTGTGCGACTGGTCTTTTTTGTCTCATATTTATACACCATCCAGATACGCACCTGTCCACATTGTAAAGGTGCTGCCAGTACGGTTTGGAGTCAGGTTAGTACAAGCGCGGGAAACCAGCACGTGAACCCCTGCTTCATTCTGTTTTTTTCTATTGTATAATATATATATATATATATATATATATATATATATATATATATATACACTACAGTTCAAACGTTTTTCGTGCTTTTATTTAGTGAATACAATGGCTGGAAGGGCTAAAAAAACAGGAAAAAAACGGACCAACAATTGACATGCTGCTTCTTTTTTTCTGCACCTTGTACTGTAAGGAAAAAAGAAGCAACGTGCACACAGCGTGCACACAGCATTTCTGATTTCTCATAGACATTACTGGGATAAGGAAAATAATGCAGACTTGGGCACCAAACTGCACCAAAAATGCATCAAAAACCTTCACCCCTTCATGTGTCTTTGACAGAAGCTACTTGCCCCTTTTGGAGGTGGAAATTGGCCATCTTACCACCTGGGTCTCCTGTGCGGCTGCACAAGTTGCACTAATATCCACCCCTGGTGTGAGCCAGAAGTCGCTTCTTGGTTTTACATTAATAAAATTATGACTTAAATGCAGTGCGAGCTGGTGAGTCAGAATTGACCCAGAAAAGGACCGGAGCAGCAATGTAATCCGAGAAGACAGTGATCGGTGAGTATATAAATATATCTATACTACATATACATTAAAACAGGTTTCACCCATATATATTTTAATGGAAGTGCTTCTTTAACTCATTCTCCCCAGGGCAATTTTCAATTTTTCGTTTTTTCCTCCCCTTCTTCCAAGAGCCATAACATTTTATTATTTTTCTTTGTCGCTCCACTGGGAGACCCAGACAATTGGGTGTATAGCTACTGCCTCCGGAGGCCACACAAAGTATTACACTCAAAAGTGTAAGGCCCCTCCCCTTCTGGCTATACACCCCCAGTGGGATCACTGGCTCACCAGTTTTGTGCTTTGTGCGAAGGAGGTCAGACATCCACGCATAGCTCCACTGTTTAGTCAGCAGTAGCTGCTGACTATATCGGATGGAAGAAAAGAGAGAGGCCGTGCTCCATCCACAGCTCCTGGGAATCTGCTGGACATGGAGCGGAGTATCCTCAGGGACATGGCCCTGCTACGTTAAGGTACTCTGTGTCCCTGTGGGGACCGCGCAGACACACGGCAGCATTGCTGGGTGTGTTAGTGCGCCAGGGACGGCGGTGCTGCCCGCACTAGTGCCATCGCACACTACAGCTTGCTGGGTGTGTTAGTGTATTAGGGGACTACCGCGCTAACCGCCGTTGCCATTTTTATTTCGGGCGCGGCTGGGACTTGTGGTGCGCCGGGGACTTCCGCGCCGACCAAGGCTTATATGCCGGCCGCGCTTATCAACTCGAGTCCCCGGCTTGCGCGGCCTAGTCTCACTTCGTTTCCGCCCACAGACCTGCCAGTCAGGGTAGGGGCGTGACGCTGCACAGCACGGCAGCGCTGAGAGCTGGAGTATGCTTTGCATACTCCACCCCTCTCACTGTGTGCACTGTGAAACCGGCAGCGCTGAGAGCTGGAGTATGCTTTGCATACTCCACCCCTCTCACTGTGTACACTGTGAAGCCGGATTCCCGCACTTTCGCAGGCACGCCCACGGCTCCCTCCTCTACACAGGACGCCGGCAGCCATTCTTGTCAGTGTTTTTCTGTAGCGACAGAAGAGACAAGTTTAGGAATCCCTGGCAGGGATTCGGATAGTCACACAACCGCTGTGACCAGGCGTTAAACAGCACCTGTGGGGCTGACTCCACTAGTGCCGAAGTGCACATATACATATATGCTTATTCACTATGCATTGCACTGTTTGGTGGCATTTTTGTATATACCCTCCTTGATTGTGCGGAGGACATAACAGCATATTGTCTGTGTAAAACAGAGGTGCAGAAGCACATGTTTTCTATGCAGCCGGTACAGCATGTACGGCTATATGGCCGGCAGTGTACATAGACCCCCATTGTATACTACGGAGTCTCTGCTAACCGTCCAGGACATGGGGACGGAGCCTGCAGTATTTACTGACAGATTTTCTGAGACTATGGCTGTGAGACTAGAAGCCTTGCAGTTCAGACAAGTCTCTCAAACCCATGGCCACTGTTCATCATTATCCATGGTCCCCCTCAGTGGGAACAACTTTGAGCTCCGAGGGGTCATGTGCTTCCCAGAGTGATCTGACACGGACGACAGTTCCAGATAGTCTGAGAGGCTCACTATGAGCGGCCATCGACTTCATCACACTAGTCAGGGTCCCAGCAAGCGGACTCTCTGTGTGATGTGCCGGAGGTAGCTGCTCAAGATCTAATCCTGAGACCGCTCTCAATCTGGATAAACCTGATGGTGACGCCATAGTCAATAATCTCATAGCGTCCATCAATAGAATGTTAGTTATTTCTCCCCCAGCTCCTCCAGTGGAGGAGTCAGCTTCATAGCAGGAGAAATTCCATTCACGTATCCCAAGCGTAAATTAAATACTTTCCTTGACCACCCTGACTTTACACAGGCAGTCCAGGAACACCACGCTTATTCAGTTAAGCGCTTCTCCAAACGGCTGAGGATACACGTTATCCCTACCCCCTGACGTGGGCAATGGCTGGACCCAGTGTCCCAAGGGGCATCCTCCAATCTCCAGCTTGCAGCTAGATCCATAGTTGCAGTGGAAGATGGGGCTGCACTTAAAGATGCCACTGACAGACAGAGAGATCTCTGGTCGAAATCCATCTATGAGGCTATCGGCGCGCTGTTAGCTCCAGCATTCGCAGCCGTAGAGGCACCCCAAGCTACTTCAGCTTGTCTTACACAGATGGACACGGTCACACGTACATCTGTTCCGCAAGTGTCATCCTTAACCGCCCAAATGTCTGCATTTGCGTCTTATGCGATTAATGCTGTCCTGGACTCTACGACCCGTACGGCAGTGGCGTCCGCTCACTCCGTGGTTTTACGCAGGGCCTGGGTGTTAACTGAATGGAAGGCAGATTCTGCTTCCAAAAAAGGGCTTAACCAGTTTGCCTTGTTCTGCTGACCGACTGTTTAGTGTGCGTGAGATGTAATCATTAAACAGTTCAAGAGTAAGGATTCTTCCTTACCTCAGCCCAGACAAAACAAACCCCAACATACCAAGGGACAGTCGGGGTTTTCGGTCTTTTCAAGGCTCGGGCAGGTCCCATTTCTCCTCGTCCAAAGAGGACTCAAAAGGATCAGAGGAGCTCAGTTTCTTGGCGGGCTCAGTCACGCCCAAAAAAGACAGCCTGAAAACCCACTTCCAAGAGGCTTCCTCATGACTTGCGGCCTCCTCTCTCCGCATCCTCGGTCGGTAGCAGGCTCCCCCGCCTTGGCGATATTTCGCTGTCACAGGTCAAAGACCGTTGGGTGAGAGACATTCTGTCTCACGGGTACAGGATAGAGTTCAGTTCTCGTCCTCCAACTCAATTCTTCGGAACTTCTCCACCTCCCGACCGAGCCGATGCTCTTCTGCAGGCGGTGGGCACTCTAAAGGCACAACGAGTGGTGACCCCCGTTCCTCTTCAGGAACAAGGTCACGGTTTTACTCCGAATTATTTGCGATGCCAAGAAAGGATGAGTATTTCCGTCCCGTTCTGGATCTAACACGGCTCAACCAGCTCGTGAACACCAGGCGGTTCCGGATGTAATCCCCCGCTCCGTCATCGCCTCAATGTTTCAAGGAAATTTCCTAACATCGATAGACGTCAAGGATGCTTATCCCCACGTGCCGATTGATCCAGAGCTCCAGCGTTTCTACGCTTTGTTATAACACGCGAACACCTTCAGTTCGTAACTCTGCATTCCGGCTGGCGATAGCCCCACGGGTCTTCGCTAAGGTCATGGCAGCAGTAGTACCAGTCCTGCAATCTCAAGGTCACGCTGTGATCCCGTGTTTGGGAGATCTACTTGTCAAGGCACCCTCTTAAGGAACATGCCAACACAGCCGAACGTTGCGCTGGAGACTCCCCAGAGTTTCGGGTGGATCATCAACTTTTCAAAGTCAGATCCGACCCCGGGCCAATCACTAACATATCTAGGCATGGAGTTTCATACTCTCTCAGCGATAGTGAAGCTTCCGCTAGACAAACAGCGTTCACTACAGACAAGGCTGCAATCTCTCCTTAGGATCAGTCGCACACTTTGAGACGCCTCATGCACTTCTCACGTAAGATGGTAGCAATGGCGGCAGTCCCTTTCGCGCAGTTTCATCTGCGTCCACTACAATGGGACATTCTCCGCCAATGAGACGGGAAGTCGACGCCCATCGGCAGAGACGTCTCCCTTCTCAGGCGGCCAAAGAATCTCTACGGTGGTGGCTTCTTCCCACCTCATGGTCAGAGAAAAGGTCCTTCCTACCCCCATCCTGGCGGTAGTTACGACAGGCACGAGTCTGTCAGAGTGGGGAGCAGTTTTTTCTCTGCCACAGGGCTCAAGGTACGTGGATTCAGCAAGAGTCCACCCTTCAGATCAATGTTCTGGAAATCAGAGCAGTGTATCTTGTCCTACAAGCCTTCCAGCAGTAGCTGAAAAGCAAGCACATCCGAATTCAGTCGGATATCTCCACAGCGGTGGCATACATCAACCACCAAGGAAGAACACGCAGCATCCACCATATCCGCAGTTCACATCCCAGGCGTGGTAAACTAGGAAGCAGACTTCCTCAGTAGCCAGGGTATGGACGCAGGGGAATGGTGTCTTCACCCGGACGGGTTTCAGGAGATCTGTCGCCGCTGCGGGATGCCGGACGTCGACATAATAGCGTCACGGCACAACAACTTTGTTCCGGCTTCATAGCACAGTCTCACGATCATCGAGCTCTGGCGGCGGACGCCTCAGTTCAACATTGGTCGCAGTCCCGGCTACCTTATGTGTCCCACCTCTGGCATTGTTGCCCAGAGTGCTGCGCAAGATCAAGTCCGACTGTCGCCGCGCCATCCTCGTCGCTCCAGATTGGCCGAGGAGGTTGGGGTTCCCGGATCTGTGGTACCTCACGGTAGGCCAACCGTGGGCACTGCCAGACCGACCAGACTTGCTGTTTCAAGGGCCCCTTTTTTCCATCTGAACTCTGCGGCCCTGAACATGACGGTGTAGCCATTGAGTCCTGGATCATAGCGTCTTCAGGATTATCTCAGGAGTGGTTGTCACCATGACGCAGGCCAAGAAGCCAACGTCCGCCAAGATCTACCACAGATCGTGGAAGATATTCTTATCTTGGTGCTCTGCTCAAGGAGTTTCTCCCTGGCCATTTGCGTCGCCTATTTTTCCTTCCTTCCTACAATCTTGGTTGGAAAATGGTTGGTCGCTCAGCTCCCTTGAAGGACACGTCTCAGCGCTATCTGTATTTTTTTCAGAAACGCCTAGCCGACTTCCGCAGGTATGCACGTTCCTGCAGGGAGTTTGTCTTCTCATCACTCCGTACAAGCGGCCATTAGAGCTCTGGAGTCTGAACAAGGTTCTAATGACTCTCTTGAAGCCACCTTTCGAGCCTTTGAAAGTTGTTTCCCTTTTCCGTCTTTCACAGAAAGTGGCCTTTCTAGTAGCGGTCACGTCTCTTCAGAGAGTGTCCGAGCTAGCAGCGCTGTCATGCAAATCTCCATTCCTGGTCTTCACCAGGACAAGGGGGTTCGGCGTCCGATTCCGGACTTTCTCCCTAAGGTGGTATCCCATTTTCATCTCAATCAAGATATCACCTTACCTTCTTTGTGTCCTCATCCAGTCCATCAATTTGAAAAGGATTTGCATCTGTTGGATCTGGTGAGAGCACTCAGGATCTACATTCCCGCACGGCGCTCCTGTGCCGCCCGGATGCACTCTTTGTCCTTGTCGCTGGTCAGCGTGAAGGGTCGCAAGCTTCCAAATCCACCCTGACTCGGTGGATCAAGGAACCAATTCTTGAAACCTACCGTGCTGCTAGGCTCCCGGTTCCCTCAGGGCTGAATGCCCATTCTACCAGAGCCGTGGGTGCGTCCTGGGCATTACGGCACCAGGCTACGGCTCAGCAGGTGTGCCAGGTACCTACCTGGTCGAGTCTGCACACTTTTACCAAGCTTATCAGGTGCATACCTACGCTTCGGCAGACGCCAGCCTAGGTAGACAAGTCCTTCAGGCGGCGGTTGCCCACCTGTACGAAAGGGCTGTTTGACGGCCCTACCACGAGGTATTCTTTTACCCACCCAGGGACTGCTTTTGGACGTCCCAATTGTCTGGGTCTCCCAATGGAGCGACAAAGAAGAAGGGAATTTTGTTTACTTACCGTAAATTCCTTTTCTTCTAGCTCCAATTGGGAGACCCAGCGCCCGCCCTGTTTTCTTAGGGTTTTTTTCGGTACACATGTTGTTCATGTGAATGGTTGCAGTTCTCCGATGTTTCTTCGGATTGAATTGGTCTTTAAACCAGTTATTGGCTTTCCTCCTTCTTGCTTTTGCACTAAACTGGTGAGCCAGTGATCCCACTGGGGGTGTATAGCCAGAAGGGGAGGGGCCTTACACTTTTGAGTGTAATACTTTGTGTGGCCTCCGGAGGCAGTAGCTATACACCCAATTGTCTGGGTCTCCCAATTGGAGCTAGAAGAAAAGGAATTTACGGTAAGTAAACAAAATTCCCTTCTTCTATCAGTAAAACCATATGAGGCTTGTTTTTTGTGGGACGAGTTGTACTTTTAAACGACATCATTCATTCTACCCCATATTGTACTGGAAAATGGGAAAAAATTCAAAGTGCAGTAAAATTGCAAAAAAAAAGTGCAATTGCATGATTGCTTTGGGAGATTTCATTTTCCGTGTTCACTATATTGAAAAACTGACCTGGTGTTATGATTTTCCTAGGTCAGTGCAGGTTCGAAGATACCAAACATGTATCGTGTTACTATTATCTATATGGTGGAAAAATAATCTGAAGTTTGTAAAAAAAAAAACAAACAAAAAAAACTTATGCTTTTGTCACCATTTTCTGAGACCCGAAGAGTTCTAATTTTTCGAGATCTGGGGATGTGTAAGGGCTTATTTTTTGTGTCTTGAGCTGGTCTTTTTGATTATACAATTTTTGGGTAGATGTGATGTTTTGACCTCCTGTTATTACATTTAAATGCAATGTTGCGGCGACCTAAAAACCATAATTTTGGGGTTTGGAATTTTTTTTCTCACTATGCCGTGTACCGATCAGATTAATGTTATATTTTGATAAATCGGGCATTTTTGAATATGGCGATACCATATCTGTGTATTTATTATTAATATTATTATTATTATTATTATTATTATTATTATTATTATTGTTGAATTTTGAATGGGCAAAACAGAGATGATTTGAACTTTTTTTTTTTTTTACAGTTTTAAAACTTTTTTTACACCGATTTTACTAGTCCCCCTAGGGAACTTTATGCCTGCGTAGGCTGATCGCTTGTGCTGATCAGAGCGATGCTTCAGCATCACTCTGATCAGCAGAAATGCTGTTCACCTGTGAATGTCGGTGCTGTATCGGCATGCACAGGAAGTAAGTCATAACAGCGACAGGGCAACACCATGGGGCCCCATGTGCAACTGCTCTGTCAGAGTTTGACTGTACAATTTAAGGGGTTAAAATGAGGTTTTTTTTAAGTTGTAAAAAAAACCCCTCCAATAATCTTTTTAGCTGTTACATTTTCAATAGTAATGACCGAGTACTTCCATGCTCAGGTGCTCGTAGCTAGCAGGTGTATACTCCGATGGGCATGACTCGAGTACCAAATGTATTGGAAGTCAATGGGAAAGGTGATCATTTTTCCTGAAGATCTTTTGGAAAAATGCTCAAATTCCCCTTTGACTTCCACTATACTTGGTAAAGAAATCAAGCCCATCTGAGCGTCCAACTGCTTGTTACAGTACTGGCTGCTCTTTATGAGTACCAAGCACCCAAGCATGGTAGGGTTCGCTCATCAGTAATTTTCAACTATGCATCTACGTAAATGCATTGTTACATTAATGAGGCTTCACCGTATGCTGGTTGCGTTTACATCCTATGGATGCTACAGGATTCGCAGGGAAGATACATTCTATAGTTTGCCGCTCATTAAATAGGTTACTGGCCATCACTGCAGTCTATCAATTTTGCTGGCTACCTTGGCATGGAGCTGTACCGCCCCCCGTGTCAGCGGCCGAGCCGCTCGGATCCGGAGCCGCGGTGTCTCGAGGGGTCTCCGGACCCGGGGGGTTCGCGCGGATACTCAAAATCAAAAGAGAGGGGATAGGTATGTACAGGGGATGTGTAAGTTCATTGGGGAGCCTGGTGGCGATGGTGTATTAGCAGGATGTTTAACCCCTCCATGGGGGTTTGTGCCCCGGGACCCGTTGGGTGTTGGTGACTGGGGTGCCGTTGGGTAGAGGAAAAGGGGCTTTTCAGCATACTCACTCAGTCCAGGAATAATAACACCAACAGCTTGTAAACCAGAATTCTGAGCACCACTGCAACATGGAGGGAGCATGCCTGGATCCGTGTCTTTGGTGTTGCTGTTAGCCTGTGGCCTTTTCTGTGGCACCTTCTCACTAGTTGGACCCTCAAGCTTCAAATTTTTTCGGTCCCGCTCACCCGTATGGCTAACGGAGTGAGCTTGCTCTCAGGGTTCACGCGTAAGATTTCTTTGGACTGTAATTTGGGAAAGTACTATCCCATCGGTGCGCTAGTACCTCGATTTTGGAACGAGTAGGGGATGAATCTTGAAGTCTTCACCCCCGTTGGGTAAATTACCGGGACGTGTGAAGCTACTTCCTGGCCTAGGGTCCACGTACCCCGTCGTGCTCTGGCCCCTGCCCGGTGATGGCTCAAGACCGCCGGCTGCCCTCCTCGGCAGTCCATGCCCCTTGACGCGATCCCCTGTGACCGGGGTTCCAGCTCCTACCAGGCCCAGACCAACGTCTGCCACCTAGTAAACTTCAGGAGCCCTGCTCCGGACCGATGACCTCTCCCTCTCATAGAGTCACCTTCCACCTCCTACTCTCTCACACCCTGTTTCACTTCTCCATCACTTTCTCCCCTTTCCCCTACCAACCCCCCATGTGGGCGGCCCTATTCCCTTCAGGCCCCCCCAATAGTGTGTCTGCTGGGTTCGGTGCAAAGTGTTCCTAGTATTTTGACTGGCTAAGCTGTTAGCAACACCAAAGGACCAGGATCCGTAACCAAGGAGGAGTGGATACTGTGCAGAAGGGCAGATTGTACAATACCCTATGACGACCAGATAGGCCAGGGCGTCACAGAGCAAGGGCTTGGAAGTTGTTTGCAAAGCAGCTTGTAAGCACTGCTCTGAGAATGTCCAGCTTCAGTGCCTCTGCAAGCATTGGATAGCACACACTTTGGGCCAGTTCAACCATGCCGCTAGGCCACACTGCCAATTACCAGAAGTTCACCATGTCCAGGAGGATCCAGAGACCTCTAATGGCTGCTAATAAGAAGATCAAGAAATTGTGCTGTGAGACTTTATTTGCCTTTTTGTCATATAATATGCGTTCAGCAAAAAGTTGCAGATAGCTGCAGATTTATGTTACCATCACATGGCAGACACATGGAGTGGCAAAGTTTGACCTTATACAGGCTACAACGTTTGAGAGATCAAAGGTCTTCTCCCGTATTTCCTGTACATGTTGCTCACTTTCTAAATGTCGTGAAATATGTATGAGATATTTTAGTTGACATTCAAAGGCTAAAGTTACAGTACGTGAAGGCATTGATATGTAGAAAGGGCTGCACGCAACAGGTTCAACTGGACTTTATGTATGAACTGTTGGGTTGTTACAAACTAAACAGAACAAGGGTAAAGCAGGTAAATAGAACCTGTCTGGATGATTTTACAAATTAAACAGGTGGTATGAAGGTATAGATCTTAGAACAACCATTATCTGATATGCTGGCATTGGGATGCAAATTAGCCTGGAGGTACATTGCAGTTGCAGGCATGTAAAGCTTGATTTATCTGATACATTGACATTACTACATACAGGTATCACTTTTATTGTACTAAGAACTAAGCAACAAGAGGTGCATGATACACATATACCCCTAGACATCACTTAAAAACAAGTAATTTGCATGCGAGTGTGTGTTGCCCCCTGCAGAAGGTTTCCCAGGGGTTGTAAACCTTCACATGGCAATGATCTTGTGATCCCATACTTAAAGGGGTTGTCCAGTCTAAAAAGACAAGTCTGTAGTCAGTCTATGTGTTCCTCTGTGACTGCAGACTTGTGAATCCTCACATCACACACTGTGCACTGTAAAGATTTACGGGTAGTGGCGGTCACGTGGCCACAAGTATGTGATGTGCATACTCCCAGCCAGAATCCGACTAGATGGGAGCGGCCTCATTCGGTACACTTGCACCAATTGTCACCAAAGTGAATTTTTATCCCCCATGGTGCACATTTATCCCACCTTGAGAATGGATGCACACCTGCAGCTCCACTGATTTTCCACAGGGGTGCTGTAAAAAGCTGAGCACAGCACTCAACGGTCTAATAGAACATTAATAAAGCGGCCGTGGAGCATGCACATTGCCATTCCATTTTAATGAAGGTAAAAGTGTCCTGTTTTGCCGATTGGTGTTGGTCAGCAGTGAGCTCTCACCGATCAATAAATTATCACCAAACCTGTGGATAGGTGATAATTTCTTTTCACTGGACATCCCCTTTAGCAAAACTCCTTTCCTGTTTCAAGGCCTTCTAACTAACCTTTAATTGTCTTCTAACCAGTATATCCTAACAAATGCATTCCTACAGCAATCTTTCATGGAGGCCCTGTGCGTGGTAGCCAGGTAGTTGTTAAAAGGGTTTTAAGGACCAGGATAATAGATGGAGTAGCAGGCTGAATGAGGATAGTTGTGTTTCGCTGAGACTGGCATGTCCGAATCCACAGTGTGACATTTGCACTCAGACTTATGGACATCTAAGGCACTACACAACAAATATCATGTAAGTGAACACTTAAACAACGTGGGCCATGGCACTAGGGGAATAGGAGATGGGACACCTCCTGTACTCACCTGCAGCTGTACCGTGCGCTCCCTAGCAAGCCCTATATGTGTTCTTTCACCCTGTCGCCAAGCAGTATACCTAGAACCCTCGTTAGTCCCGGACTCACCATTACTAGTGAGATGAGTGATGAGAGCACTAGTCCCACCGCTGCACTAATCAACAAAAAAGGAAGAAGACAGGGGAAAAAGGATACCAACACAAACGTCACAGCTGCAGCCAAACTCCGAGGCTGCAGAAAGCTGGGGACCTGTCAGAACTCCAGCAGCTTCTTCCACCCAGGCGGCCTGAACAGAATGTAATTCTATCACCAGTCAAGGCTGATGGGAAATGTGAATATTTTAAGGTGCTGGGCATGGTCACAGAGTGGATGCATCTGAAATAGACTGCTAGAAAGCTGTTGGCAATAAAACTGATCTTAATCTTTCATTCACCAAAGGAAAGAAAACTAGTTTAATATTAAGAGTCTCAGAGCACTCTGAGACTCTGGATTATATCCTCTCACAAGTCTCTACATGCTGAGAGACCACTGTGACAGATTGGCAGGCCAGAATCATAGGGTGTCAACCAGCTCCAGCTGAGTTATTCCCTGAGTTCCATATTTGGATAAGATCACTAGTCCCAGAATTCCAACTAAAATGTCTTTATTGTTGTCCAGCAGCATCTGTAATGTAGGCATAGCATGGACCAATGACAGAAACAGAGGAAATGGATATAAAAGTGGATGCAACACAATGACATAATCATTTTCCTCTTAGGTGACAAAAAAAATCTGATAAATGAAATACAGTATTAAAATTATTAAATACAACCTTAAGAGATTAGTAGTTTCTCAATCACCCCTTTAATCATACTAGCAGGTTGCCTTTAACGTCGTATTGTTTGTGGAAGTCTACAGCGAGCATCTACACCGCAGTCACTATTAGATGGAGTTCATTAGAGGCATTACACACAATATTTAACCAGTATACAGTAGGCGCCCTCTAGTGGCGCCAACAAGCAGCCAGAATATTATCAATAAACTACATGAAATTTGGAGCTCTATAGAGATCCAAATACATTTTGACTATGGGAGTTAAACCCAAGTTTTTTATTTTTGCACAAAGCCAAACTTTTAAGGGTTTTCAAGCTGACATATAAGAAGTTATTGAATCTTGCACTGTATCACCGTATAGCCATCCCCATGGGTGGTATAATTGAAAATTGTAATAAAAATTCCTAATGTTGCAGAACAATTGAGTACAATGATTCTGAACCGTATCAATATTTTATCTTACAATCATTAGACATCTTCTGCTTCAAAACAATTAATTTGTACAAATCAGTACAGTAAATTATATGAAAAAGACCCTTTTAAAATTATTTTATAATTTTTTCCTTTTTTTTCTGCTAATAATGGTGACTTCACATGCTGAAGACAATTCGTAATCCTCTGTCGCTCCTTTTCTGATGCTCTCCAGTTGGACTCTATAGCAGGCTTTACACGCTGCGATCTCGCTAGTGAGATCGCAAGCGATCGTACCCGCTCCCGTTGGTTGTGCATCACGGGCAAATCGCTGCCCGTCGCGCACAACCTCATTAGTCCCCGTCACATGCACTTACCTGACTTGCGACGTCACTCTGGCCAGTGATTTGCTTCCTTTCTAAGGGAGCGGGTCGTGCAGCGTCACAGCGATGTCACACGGCAGGCGATCAATAGAAGTGGAGGGGCGGAGATGAGCGGGACGTAACATCCTGGCCACCTCCTTCCTTCTTCATTGGCGGTGGAGGCAGGTAGACAGATGTTCGTCGCTCCTCCGGTGTCACACACAGCAATGTGTGGTGCCGCAGGAACAACGAACAACATCGCTAATAAAAAGAGAACGATTTTTTGATTAAGGACGACCTCTCCACGGCAAACGATTTTGTGCACTTTTGCGATCGTTTTAGGTCGCTCAAACGTGTCGCACGCTGTGATATTGCTAACGGCGCCGGATTTGCGTCACAAACAACGTGACCCTGACGATAATATGTTAGCGATATCGTAGCGTGTAAAGCCCGCTTATGTCCAGCTCAGGCTTCAGCAGTCCATGCTTAGTCAGTCACTAAATACAGTGATAACCCTTTCTGCTAGTGACTGGAAAAGCATTGTTTTCGGGATGTCAAAAGGGACCACTAAGCAGAGATCTGAGGAGCATCAGAACTCGAAGGGCAAGGAATCTGTGAAGGTATGTCTAAAATGTGTAATGTTCCAAGAATTTTTACAAAAATATTGGCTTTTACAATCCTTACAACTTACCATACACATTAAATAATTGTAAAGCTGTTCCACGAGATGATGAGAGAAGGATCGAATGAATTAGATTTCAACATGTCCCAATCAAGGACTTAGTGCGTTAATTTTCAATATGGACCAAGCAAGGACCATGCAGATTAGATTTCAACATAGAACAAGGAAGGACCTTGCAGATTTGATTTAAGCATGGACCAGGCAAGGACTATACAGATTAGATTTCAACATAGACGGAGCAACGCCCAAGTACATTTGATTTCATCATGGATCAAGGCAAGGACCATGTGTTATGGGTGTGTTATGGGTAACAGATAATCCTGTGGTATCCAGCTATAGAAGGTCACAGCATTTGGCTGCGCAAACTCCTCCCTGACCTTCTATTATTCGTGCTTGGTGTATTTGGTAACCTATGTATCTCCACTGCTTGGTTTTAATCCTTTTCCCTTTCAGACTCTGTGGAGTTCCTCATCCTTTCAGCTGTTGTTCATTAGCACTTCCCTTGATGTCTTTATATACCCTCATTTCCCCTTACTGTGTGCTGGTGATAGGTCTAATACCTTTCACATGTCTTTAATGCAAGTGTGACACCCTGGCCTATCAGGTCGTCACAGGGTATTGTGCAATCTGCCCTTCTGCACAGTATCCACCCTCCTCTGTTATGGGTCCCGGTCCTTTGGTGTTGCTAACAGCTTGTCCAGTCAAAATCCTAGAAACACTTTACACTGAACTCACCAGACACACCATTGGGGGGCCTGAAGGGAATAGGGAATTTGGGGGGGTTGGTTGGAAAGGTAAGAATGTGACAGGAGAAGGAAAAACAGTAGTGAGAGGAGAGTAGTGAAGTGACTCTCGAGAGGAGAAGTACTAGGTGGCAGACGTTGGTCTGGGCCTGGTAGGAGCTGGAACCCCGGTCGCAGGGGATCGTGTCAAGGGGCACGGATTGCCGAGGAGGGCAGCCGGTGGCCTTGAGCCATCACCGGGCAGAGGCCATGGCACGACGGGGTACATGGACCCTGGGCCGGGAAGTAGCTTCACGTGTTCCGGTAATTAACCCAATGAGGGTGAAGACTTCAAGTGTCATCCCCAGCCCGCTCCAAAATCGAGGTACTAGCGCACCGATGGGATAGGACTTTCCCAATACTGTCCAAAGAAATCCTACGCGTGAACCCTGAGAGCAAGCTCACTCCGTTAGCCATATGGGTGAGCGGGAGCCGAAGAGTTTTATACTTTAGGGTCCAACAAGTGAAAAGAGATGCCAAGGAAAGGGCCACAGACCACAACAGCAACACCAAGGGCACAGACCCCAGTGTGCTCTCCACAAGCTGCAGCGGTGCTCAGAATTCTGGTTTACAAGCTGTCAGTGTTGTTATTCCTGGACTGAGTGAGTACACTGGAAAACTCCTCTTCCTATCCCCAACGGCACCCCACTCATCTAGCGCACCACCGGGCCCCGGCGCACAAATCCCCTACCCACGGAGGGGTTAACATATCTTGCTGCTACAACACTGCCACCCGGGCTCTCCCTCCTACCAACAGCAGCGGTGGTACCATACATTACCACGCACCGTGGGTGGCGTCACAAACTCTTAACTCCCCTGTATATGCCCCCTTCTTTACACTCGAGTGACCGCGCGAAACCCCAGGTCCGGAGACCCCTCGAGCCACCGCGGCTCCGGATCCGAGCGGCTCGGCCGCTGGCACGGGGGCGGTACACAAGCAGTTGGCTTGTATACATTTGGAGAAGCTTTCTTGTTGTTGCAGTTCCTCTTCCTGAGTCATCTGAAGATAAGTTATTCATTTAATTTCCCCCTGTTTGTTATCTCTTTGTCTTTAAGCGTTCACCCCATCCGCTCCCTACCTAGGGCCTACTTCAGGGTCAGGTATCCAGCTCGGCGCATAGGTGAGGAACCTATCTAGGATGCTGATGGTGATGGTTTTCCTTCCCTTCCTTTCGACCATTTGCTTTGTACTTCCCCGTACCTAGCGTGACACCATGCAGATTAGATTTCAACACGGACCAAGCAAGGACCCCTAGATTTCAACATGTCTCTGTTAAGTACAGCATTACTTTTCAACATGGCCAGAGCAAGGACCATGCACATTAGTTTTTAACATATTTAATCCTTGTTTACCATTGGACAAGTTGAACAAGTGATTCAGATATATGGGACACTGGTGCTCCAGTTAAAGAGAACAGAGTTTTAACCGTTGCTAAAAAAATTTAGACTGGCATTATAGGTAGGATACTTGGGGCATGTGCCCTTGGCTTATATCACCTTAGGAACCTATAAAACCTCCACATGCCTCTCTTTCTGATATCAGAAATTAAGTGGAGAAGTGGCCATGTGTGCAATCGGTTTTCTCTTTGAAGTTTATAAGGGCGGCTCGTCTAGCTCTGTAACTCCCTTATACTTTAAGAAAATGACTGATGGCACATCCTACCTTTCTCATGGAGGCAGATGCAAACTGAAAATAAAACATAATAACAAAAAGAGAGCTGCAATCTGCCGCCTTTTTGTTATTATGTTTTATTTTCAGTTTGTACCTGTTCACATTAAAAAGGTAGAAAGTGCCATCAGTCTTTTTCTTAGATTACAGGGCTATGCTTTCTGATTGAGCCCTCCTGCTCTTCACCCTCAGGCGATTCTCTATTTTCAGGTTCTTGTGCACCCATACTGTAAATGGTACATTTTTTCAACTAAAGAGAGGCAATTAGTTAGATAGGTACACAACAAAAATGAGGTCGCTTTGCGGCTGGCTGTTGGGCTCAAATAGAATCTGGCCAATTTTGTGTGCTAAATATCTCAATTTTTACATGTTTTTTCATAGTTTAAATGCATGTCTCTGTGACGCCCCTGGACTATTCAGGTCATCACAGGGTACTTCGCAAACTGACCTTCCCGTGCAGTCAAATCCCTCATGGCTCTGGGTCACCATCTTGCAGTGCTGCCTCCAACAGCAAATCAAATCCTAATTACAAACTGCACCGCACCCACCAGGCACACCAGTGGACGGCTGAAGCGGAATAGGGTCGCCCACCTAGGGGTCAGGTAGGGGAGGTGAGGTGTGTAGAAGAGAAGAGGAAAGGAGAAGTGGGGTAGCCCTCGAACTGAGAGGAGCTCAGAGGAAGCTGGGAGTAGTGGCTCCCAGGGGAAGCTGACTAGATTGCAGACGGTGGTCTGGACATAGAGGAGTTGGACCCCCAGTCGCAGGGGATTGACGCTAGGTGCCTGGGACCTATCAAGGAGGACGGTCAGCAGCCTGGTCCTATCACCGGTCCAGGACCGAAGGCACGGCGGGGTACACGGACCCTAGGTCAGGGAGAAGCTTCAGACAACCTGGAAATTAACCTGCGGAGAATGGAACCTTTTATCGACTGTTCCCGTTAGCTCCAGAATCGGGGCACTAGCGCAACAAGGGGGATAGGGCCTTCCAAACAAGCAGCACACTGAAGTCCCAAGCGTGAGCCCTGAGAGCTACTATGGGGAGAGGGGCTCGGCAAGTTTCAAGCTACCGGGCCACTACTGAGAATCTAAACTTTGTACCAGGAGGCAGGTCACGGATTACCAGGCAGCACTGCACGGGACGGGACCCGGACAAGCTCCCCTTTGAGAGGCAGCGGCACCCAGAGACTTGGTTTACTCGGTTGTCAGCGTCTGCTTATTTGTTGAGTGAGTACCTGAGTGACCCCCCCTTCACGGCACCCCGTAGCATCATCCAGAGTCCCGGGCCCTACCCCTACCCGTGGAGGGCAACGACACCTTGCTGCCCCGCTTCATCACCCTGGGTACTCCCAACAGCAGCGGCGGTACTCCCAGTTACCGCACACCATGGGTGGCGTCACAAACTATAACTCCCCTGTAAATACCCCCTTTCACTTTATAGTGTATCCCTGAGCCCCCGGGTCTAGAGACCCTCAAGCCACGAACGGACACCACCCCCGGATCCGAGCGGTTCGATGTGCTGCTGGGGCGGCACATCTCTATTCCCATATTCATTGTTTCTTATTTCTTAGCACTACAGAGTGCAGCTGTCTCCTTTTTGTCCTTTTAGGACAAAAAGGAGACAGCTCCTCTTTGAGGAGACCAACATACCTATGAGGCTACCTCTTCTCTATGGTCAGGAAGGGTGTAGGACTCAGGCAAGGGATGAAGACTTCCACTTACCTTTATCTGGCCCTCTATATAATAGTAAAAGCTCCTCTGCTGATGATAATATGATCACTATTTCCAGTTTCACGTAACATATAAATTATAATATCACATACTGTAGCAATTATAATATGGGTCATCAGCAATTACATATTTAGTTCTCTGAAAGGCTCGTTATACGAAGCTCACATACTATTACAGTCCCACCTTGTCCTGGCCTTGCCCGATAAGGATGAACATATCCACTTTTTTCCTTTGATGTAAAACATTGATTTTACAGTACGAGGGAATCACATTGTTATTTCTACAGTAGATTTGCCGGACCTTGCAGTGTAATAGAGTTTTGAAATCGCAATCAGTAAAATAATGGATGTATCATTAGTAATCAGCAAGGGGCAAAAGGTCTGAGGCGTGCGGACAGGAGAGTTTCCACTGTGACTAATCTCTTTTTGTACCCTTTGACATGCTCGCTATATTTTGGGCATGGCTGAGAATAGACTGCTTTCAAACAACTCTTTCACTTCCTTCCTCCCTGCTCAATAATTTTGTAAGCTCACGCCGGGGCCATCTTTCTTTTTCAATCAATATAGATGGATATGCACTTGGGTAAAATGCAGAAGCCCGAGAGTCTAAAAGATTTACTGAGACCCAAATGTATGTTACATCATTAAAAACAATCACCTTCGCTCCAGCTACTTGGTTTTCATTTGTTAAGGTCCTATTCACATTGATTGTCTGGATATTCAGACAGCGCCAGAACTAAAAATGGTTATTAATGAATCTTAAAAAGGACAATTCCATCTGTCTCCGTGTATCTCCATTACATCTGAGCAGAATACCACAAAATAAAATAACTATGACATTGTAGGAGCTGCAGATTTTATTCTATTAGTCACCTTATTCTTTGGTATTACGAATTGTACAGATTAACACGAAATGATTTATATAATGAATTATATAAATGTAATGTAAGATTGTAAGAAAAAATTGGTATATACAGTATAGTATGTGGACAATGTATTGGGATACACATCTTAGTTAGAGATGAGCAGATCGCTTCCTGCATCTTCAATCTGCAGTCAGAAGTTGCACGAATTTCCTTAAGGCCCTGTTACATGCAAAGACGTATCTAACGATATATTGCCGGGGTCACGGATTCCATGACGCACATCCGGCATCGTTAGCGACGTCGTTGCGTGTGACACCAACGAACGGCTGTTAATGATCAAAAATACTCACCTTATCGTTGATCGTTGACACGTCGTTCATTTTCAAAAAATTGTTGATTGTTGCAGGACAGACGTTGTTCGTCGTTCCCAAGGCAGCACACATCGCTACGTGTGACACCTCGGGAAGGACGAACTACAGCTTACCTGCGGCCGCCGGCAATGAAGAAGGAAGGAGGTGGGCGGGATGTTACGGCCGCTCATCTCCACCCCTCCTCTTCTATTGGGCGGCCACTTAGTGATGCCACATGAACTGCCCTCCTCAGAAAGGAGGCGGTTCGCCGGCAACAGCGACGTCGCTAGGCAAGTAAGTCTGTGTGATGGCTCCTAATGATTTTGTGCGTCACGGGCAGCGATTTGTCCATGACGCAAAAATGATGGGGACGGGTGCTTTCACCAGCAATATCGCTAGCGATATCGCTGCGTGTAAAGCCCCCTTTACCCTTCAGGATCCCATAAATGGTTTATAATTTCCTGGGTTGGAAAAATGTTGACTGTGCAGCACTTTCTAGAAAAGGGATATTAAGCAAGGCCGACAAAGCAACTACCGTGCTGGGGAACCTGTATGCTCAGGAAATTCATGTAGGTTCTGCCCACGGCCAGAGGGCACCGACCTGGACCATGAATCAAGGTTGCGAGAAGCGATCCACTCATCTCTACTTTTTAACATTCAGTTTTGGTATAAATATTCAGTCCCATTGCTCTCAGTGTATAAAATACAGCCCTTTGCCATGCAATCTGCATTTACTAACATGCGTAACATAATGGCTTATGGTTTAGTGCACACAGACACTAGCTTGGTTCTGTAATTGGATGCCACCAGTGTAACAAGCCAAGCTGGAGCGGATACAGACTGAAGAGGCCCCTGTGCAAGAACAATTTATAGGCCCTTTGCACTCCAATAGCTCATCATTGTGACGGGGTCCTTGTCCCATATCACATAATCAACAGAGCGAGAGGTGGCTGTACAATCCAATAAGCATTTATTCCAAGCAAATCAAATGGTCCATAACATAATCCACCATACAGAGGGTAAAATTAGTCCAGAAATATGAATATAATCCAATAAGCGGTAATTGTCCAGATCTCTGTGAAGAGCCACAGCTTTTCCCTCAGAGGTTCAATCTCCTTCCTTCTCTCTTCAAGTTCTCAAACAGACTGACAAATCCCCCAGGTAAGCAGAGAGTTTACAGTAGGTGGATCCCAGGCCCCTTCCCCCAGACTTAGGGCCAGGAACACTGCAGGGGGTGATTACCTACAGACAATACAATGTACACACAAGCAATACAAATAATGAACAGTGAGCCATGCCTAAACATTAACCCACACAAAATGGTACATGACCCACAATATCCCACCATCACAATCAGAATGCACAATTCCACCTTCTTTGGAGGTAGAAGTGGCCTCCATACCTCTTTGGTCCCTATGTGGGAGCCACATAAAAACCAAAGAGGTAAGGAGGCCACTTCTACCTCCAAAGAAGGTGGAATTGTGCATTATGATGAGCCATTGGAGTTGATTGCACCAATGGTATGTCCGTCCTTGGTAAATTAATTAGTGTAAGATAGTTTAAAATTGTTTAAATTCTTTAGATCTTTCATAAAATTCAATTCAAATTCAATTTCTGTCAAATCGATTCAACATTTTCTAATGTGATTCATGCTTAATGTATTATATATTTTTATAAGTATTTTGTAAAAGATTGTTACTTTTAAGACCAACCCTTTAAGGAAACTTCTTGGCATCAAACCCTTAACCAGTTGCAGCTATCATGAGTACTTGTTAGTGAAAGGCTTTCCTCGTTGCTTGAATTTGTGATACTTGACTCGTAATTATAAATTGTAATTTAATTATAGAAACTGTATCTCTAGGCTTAAAAATGAAATAACTATAATCAGAGGAGCAGCAGGAATAAATAAATATGCACAACTAACCAACTGGAGATATACGTAATTTCATCTTTCTTGTTTCCCTTGATTAAGCAATGAGTTAATAAACCAATCTTCTAATCTTAGCCGCCATGCTCAGAATCCTTGGTTTAATAAGGTTACAAATCAGAACGCACCCGAGCAAAGAAGAAGAAAGTTGTAGAACTTGCCAATTGTTGAGAAATGTCAACCACACAGTGGGGATTTACACATCATGCAACAAACAAATATGGTTTAAGAAAGGTCCAGACATGCATTTACATCAGTATAAGATTCCTTGTGTCTACAAAATAATAGAATTATGTTTCCACTATAGCAATTACCTATTAAAGCAGGGATGAAATGCAACCTAAAGCTAAGATGTTAACTCTTTTTGTAATATTCTATCTATCCATCCATCCATCTATCCATCCATCATTTATGTATCTACAAATCAATGAATACAGCAGCACACTGTGTGCAACAAGATATATACTGGTAAATTGAATATATGAATCATATACTGAAAAACTGCAATCATCCATCCATCCATCCATCTATCCCTCCATCCATCCATCCATCCATCCATCTATCCCTCCATCCATACTTCCATAAATCTATCTATCTGTCAACATATCTACCCAACTATCTATCCAACTATCTATCCAGCGATCAATCCATCCATCTATACATCAATCCATACATTCATCTACCCATCTTTCCATCCATCCATCCATCCATCTATCCCTCCATCTATCCCTCCATCTATCCATCCATCATATATCAATTCACCTATCCATCTATCCATCCATCTATCCATCCATCCATCTATACATCTATCCCTCTATCTATCCCTCCATCCATTATTATTATTATTATTTATTATTATAGCGCCATCAATTCCATGGTGCTTTACATGGGAAAGGGGTATACATAATAGGGACAAGTACAATAATCATAAACAATACAAGACACAGACAGGTACAGGAGGAGAGAGGTCCCTGCCCGCGAGGGCTCACAGTCTACAAGGGAAAGGTGAGGATACAGTAGGTTAGGGTAGAGCTGATTGTGCGGCGCTGTATCAGACTGAGGGTTACGGCAGATTGTAGGCTTGTCTGAAGAGGTTGGTCTTCATGTTCCTTTTGAAGCTTGGCAAGGTAGGCGAGAGTCTGATGTGTTGTGGCAGAGCATTCCAGAGTATGGGGGAGGCACGGGAGAAATCTTGGATGCGATGGTGGGAAGAGGAGATGAGAGGGGAGTAGAGAAGGAGATCTTGTGAGGATCGAAGGCTACGTGTAGGTAAGTACCGGGAGACTAGGTCACAGATGTATGGAGGAGACAGGTTGTGGATGGCTTTGTATGTCACGGTTAGGGTTTTGAACTGGAGTCATTGGGCAATGGGAAGCCAGTGAAGGGATTGGCAGAGAGGAGAGGTCGGGGAGTAGCGGGGGGACAGGTGGATTAGCTGGGTAGCATAGTTTAGAATAGATTGTAGGGGTGTGAGACTGTTAGAAGGGAGGCCCCATTCACCTATTCATTTATACATCTAGCAATCCATCCATAAATCCATCTATCTACTATTTATCTACCTATCTATCCATTCATTCATCTATCCAGCAATCAATCCATCCATCTAAATATACATTTATCCATCCATCTATCTATGCATAAATCTATCCATCCATGCATCCATCAAGGGTTATCTTTACTTATATCCTAATATCCTTATCTTGTATATATAAAAATAACTATATACTTTACATTTGTAGCTGATATTATTATAATTTAGTCTTTTTTTTCCATTGTTTCAGAGTGGACTCGTCTCATTTTCTCCAGAGTGCTATGAGTCATCTGCTGCTATGAAGAGACAGGTAAACGACTCTAGTTATGTGTTTGCCTGTGTGGCCTCCGCGCTGCCAAGTCATGTTATAGACCCCTAAGGCAGTTAAAGGTTATCGAAATCAGATTATTTTAGAAGCCTACCAGTGCACATTAACACAGAGGAGATTTGTGGAAATGGGTATGAAATCTTTTGTGTGAAAATCAATCAAGTAAAAAAATATATGGTTTCAAAGGTTTTTACATAAGCAGCGGTTCAAAGTAACAGGAATAATCTTCACTCTGTAGTAGTTGCCTTTGTAAAAATATATTGATTGAACATTAGGGCATAAGGAGAGAAAATTACTGGGCCGGGTGTTTCATGGTGGATTGTTTGTTTTCACTTCTGCTGTCAGATCAAGAAAATACTCATTTACTGTAGTAGCTGTGTGTAAGAATTAAGAATGTGTGTTGGTCAAACATCTCGTTACAAAATAATGGGCTTCGGGCATTGAGATGTCCCCTGCTTATATTCCAGCCCCTGCTTATACTCCAGCCCCTGCTTATACTCCAGCCTCTGCTTATATTCCAGCCCCTGCTTATATTCCAGCCCCTGCTTATATTCCAGCCCCTGCTTATATTCCAGCCGCTGCTTATATTCCAGCCCCTGCTTATATTCCAGCCGCTGCTTATATTCCAGCCCCTGCTTATACTCTAGCCCCTGCTTATATTCCAGCCCCTGCTTATATTCCAGCCCCTGCTTACATTCCAGCCGCTGCTTATAGTCTAGCCCCTGCTTATACTCTAGCCCCTGCTTATACTCTAGCCCCTGCTTATTTTCCAGCCCCTGCTTATATTCCAGCCCCTGCTTATACTCTAGCCCCTGCTTATAGTCCATCCCCTGCTTATACTCTAGCCCCTGCTTATATTCCAGCCCCTGCTTATATTCCAGCCCCTGCTTATACTCCAGCCTTTGCTTATACTCCAGCCCCTGCTTTTAGTCCAGTCCCTGCTTTTAGTCCAGCCCCTACTTATACTCCAGCCCCTGTTTTTAGTCCAGCCCTTGTTTTTAGTCCACCCCCTGCTTATAGTCCAGCCCCTGCTTATAGTCCAGCCCCTACTTATAGTCCAGCCTCTAATCAGGGGCTGGACTATAATCAGGGGCTGGACTATAATCATAGTCCAGCCCCTGCTTATAGTCCAGCCTCTGATTATAGTCCAGCCCCTGATTATAGTCCAGCCCCTGCTTATAGTCCAGCCCCTGCTTATAGTCCAGCCCCTGCTTATACTCTAGCCCCTGCTTTTAGTCCAGCCCCTGCTTTTAGTCCAGCCCCTGCTTTTAGTCCAGCCCCTGCTTATAGTTCAGCCCCTACTTATACTCCAGTCCCTGCTTATAGTCCAGCCCCTGCTTATAGTCCAGCCCCTGCTTATAGTCCAGCCCCTGCTTATAGTTTAGCCTCTGCTTATATTCCAGCACCTGCTTATAGTCCAGCCCCTGCTTATAGTCCAGCCCCTGCTTATAGTCCAGCCCTGCTTATATTCCAACCTCTGCTTATAGTCTAACCCCTGCTTATAGTCCAGTCTCTGCTTATATTCCAGCCCCAGCTTATAGTCCAGCCCCTGCTTATAGTCCAGACCCTGCTGTTTTGAGAAAAACCTCTACTAAAACTTGCAATGTGGTTACATTAGCTTAGCTTTTTAAGATGTCAATATATGTGATTGTATTACCCTTACCTGAAATTGTGGGTTCAAACAATTAAAATCAGCCACTGACCATTACTTTTCTTCTTTTATACAGGATATATACTTGTTACATGCAGTATCAAAATGCTTAGGAATGGTTTCATAGTCATAGACAACAAGAAGATTAGGCTGTGCTTTTTGCACACAATATACTACATAGTCTTACTTTGTGGTCTTAAGGCCACTTTACACACAGAGATAAATCTTTGGCAGATCTGTGGTTGCAGTGAAATTGTGGACAATCAGTGCCAGGTTTGTGGCTGTGTACAAATGGAACAATATGGCCATGATTTCACTGCAACCACAGATCTGCCAAAGATTTATCTCTGTGTGTGACGGGGCCTTTAGTTTGTTACCATGGATCCTATTCTTAGATGATACCCTTAACTGTTATTCCCATTTTCAGTAGTTATCATCACCTATCCTTAGGGGGCCTCTCTAATACTGATATATATTCCATCCTTCCCCTCATATGTAAATCTAGTCTTTTTAGCCAAGTGGGTGTGATCTCTAACTTTTCTCTGTGGGTGTCTTTTTGCACATCATGCCTCCTTGGCTAAGAATACTTCATTTAAAAAGTCAAAGAGGAGGCCATATCTCAGGAATAAAGAGGGGAAGTTCTTAAAAATATATACATTGCCAGATTCAGGAGGAAAGCAAAGTACGCCACACCCGAAATTTACACTTTTATGATAAGGGACACGTCTTCATTAAAGTGGTTGTCCATTACTAAGACAATCCCTTCTGATATCACTTGTTCACCCCAGGTAAAAAAAAAAAAGTGCATGCTCACCTCCGTGGCCAGTGTATTTCCAGCAGTGCCGCGGTTCGCTTTCCTGGGACTCACATGACAGTGTGATGTCATGCAAGCCCCACATCCTATCAGCCCTGGTGTGTCTTACCGCCTTAAGATAGATGATTTAATCAACAGGAAGTGAGCGTTACATTTGCCGTTTTCCTCCTGTTGTTTGCTGGTGGGAAGAGAGATTGGACGCAGGGCTCGTGTGACATCACAATGTCATGTGAGCCCCGGGAACATGAGCCCTGCAACCGCTGGAACTGTGCCGGCCATGGAGCGGAGTATAGGTTTTTTTTATTTTACCTGGACCAATATGGAATAAGAATTGGTTGTCCTAGTAGTGGAGAACCCCTTTAAATGAAAAACAAAGCATTATTTTAAAGAGTTTTTCTAAAAGTCTCTATGCTACATCCATACATCCATGTGACACATCCTAGCACTTTCCACTTTTTTCTCAGACAGACAACAGAACCATAGAGTTTCATTGATCCATACACACATCAGTTTTAAAACGGATTCTTGACTCCGGTTTGTGAGATTCAGACCATATCCTATTCTCATGAAATGTGGCCCTTAAGGTCTACGGATGTCCGTGTAGTTTGTACTTCAAACTTTGAGTTGCATCCATTTTTAACTGTTACATTGCTAAGAGTCAATATTCTAAGAAAAAGTCTGATGGCACATCCTAGCTTTCTAATGTGAACAGGTGCAAACTGAATATGAAACAGTAACAAAAAGGAGACAGTTGCACTCTGTAGTGCTAAGATATGTGTAACAATGAATATAGGAATATGAACATGCATTACTGCTATGAAAATCATATACAAAATTGAGATACTTAGCACACAAAAATGGCCAGATTTAAGTGAGCCCAACAGCCAATGTCAAGTCAAACTCCTATTGTTGGGTCCCTGACTACTCTAATGCCACTCTTTGGGTTAAAAGAAACCCCCCTCCAATTTTATGGATGGACAGGAACTTGCAAATATAGAACTAAAAGCGCCTGAGGCTGAAGAGCAGGAGAGCTCAATTAGAAGGCATGACCCTATAATCTAAGAAAAAGTCTGATGTTACATCCTAACTTTCTAATGAGAACAGGTGTAAACTGAGCATGGAACATCGTAACAAGAAGGAGACAGTTGCATTCTGTAGTGCTAAAATATGTGGAACAATGAATATGGGAATATAGACATGCATTACTGCTATGGAAAACTTATAAAAATTGAGATACTTAGCACACAAAAATGGCCAGTTTTATGTGAGCCCAACAGTCAATGCCAAGGTGACCTCTTATTGTTGGGTCCTTGCCTAATTTTTGAGTCAATCAATTAAAAAATGTTCAATCTATCTGCTTTAGTGAAAAAACAAGATGAGAAAAAAAACCTGGAAGCAACTAGGACACTGTTTCTCTAGTAGCACTCACATGGATTTCTGAATGTAGCCTAAAAATTATAACAGCGGCCTAAAAATTAGATACAACACAGATTGTTATGAAATAGCATATGGACTGCTGATAGACTAACGTGGGAAGTTTATTAGGCCCTGCTTTTTATTATCCAAGGTATAAAGGAGTGATTCTGGACATATACTGAATTTTGGAGGAGGACCATGCTGCTTTCAGAGGGATCGTCACTTAAGCAACTATATATTACTGGTAATCGCCATATAAACCACTGATGGTAGAAAATCCAAGAAAATCCAAGACACAGAAAACTCCTCTCCATTTATAAATCTTTTTTGTCTCCGCATACAAAAGAAAAAAGAAATGCAGTAACACCGTTTCGGTCGATACAGGGCCTTTTTCAAGCCATAAAAATTACATGGCTTGAAAAAGGCCCTGTGTTGGCTGAAACGATGTTACTGCATTTTTTTCTTTTTTATGCTGGAACAAATAAAGAATTATAAATGGAGAGGGGTTTTCAGTGCTTTGGATTTTCTTGGATTTTCTACAAAGTTGTAGCTAGTGGAGAGGTGTACCAAGCAGTACGAATTGTTGAGTGGTGCATGGGACACTGTTGATTAATAGACTACCAATGATGGCGTCTACCATGTAAATAACTACCCAGCAATTTTAATCCTCCGGCAGAATGATATAAAAAAGAAAGAACAAAAAGAGACAAAAAACGAACTAGGTTTATTGCTTTTATTATGTTATCAGCATTAGCAGGATTTGAATCTAGTTTTATTGCCTGGTGAATTGCTATGTATAAAATGTAGGTTTTGTGGAAAGCACTACACAGCTGTTCCAGCGAGCGCGCCGAATGTTCTGCCTTTATTATGAATCGGGCTAATCAGTGACATAAACATGAATTGGCTTCTGTTGTCAAAGAGATTTTAGAGTAGAAATGGATTATAATATATGACTCAATGCAGAACAGCAGAAAATGGAACGTGGGAGGATAAAGATTAGAAACGAAAAACTTGAAGGGTTTTTCCACTTTCTTTTTAATAAGCTTCACTTACTTTTGTTTACAGGTTTATGTGGGTTTTTTTTATTTTTGGAAAAAACGTGATGTCTTTAGATGCATTATCAATAGATTTTCTGGCACCAGCTGGATCTTTGTGTCCTTTGCCGAATGACATAAAAAAAACAAAAACTTTTCCAACAGACTCAGCAGAACATTGAGAACAATTTCATGTCATCCATGTTTCTTAATAAGACGGGGGCATAACATTCTGATGGCGGTCCCAGCAACCGTATCGAGACTGATATACCACATCATATATTAAGAGTGCATTGCATTACAGTCGCTTTGATTTAATATTCGACATATCCTGTGTTTTTTGCTTGTGTTTTTAGTGCCTTTATTCTAGGATGTGGGCTTAAATAATTTATGCACACATTGCAATAGAAAAAAAAATCAAAGTAGAGCCCTGCCGCTGTTCTCCTCTTCAACGACACCACCGCAGAACGACATCTTCCTGGACTCTTTGCTGTTGGATATGGCCTGTCCTATGCAACATGACGATATAAGATGGAGATTTTTTGCTACACTGAATAAAAAAATAGATGTTGCATTACAGGGGGATATAAGAGAAGAAAGGAATATCAAGGACAGAAGGAGACTGAGACCCTGGATCATGAAATTGATTACTTAAAGGGAATCTGTCAACAGGATTTTGCAGCATGCTGCAAGAGTTAAAAGATAAAAAACAACTGTGCTTTTCTTATCTGTGTGCCAGCTATGGTTTACTTAAACTAAAGGCCCAGTCACGCACAACGACTTACCAGCGATCCCGAAAACAATGCGATCTGATAGGGATCGCTGGTAAGTCGCTGGGAGGTCGCAGGTGAGATGTCACACAGTCAGACCTTACCAACGATGCAGGAACAATACAGGTTGCAGTAGCGACCTGTATAACGATCTCAGCAGTCACTGTGACCCTGTCACACAGTGTCAAACACAGCGATGTGTCCTGCCCAGCAGGACATCGCCTTTGATGAAAATGGCCCGGACCATCTGGCAACGACTAGAGATCTCACAGCAGGGGCCTGATCACTGGTAGGTGTCACACATAGCGGAATCGTTACTGTGTTACAGAAACCGTGACTCAGCAGCGATCTCGCTAGCGATCTCGTTATGTGTGACGGTACCTTAAAGGGGTTATTACCCTGTGATTAGCATTAGAGGACTAGGAAGGCTCATGCCACATTGTCCAGCACATCCCCTGCTGTAACTGACACATCACAGCCAATGCACAATCTCTATTGAGAGCCTGGTGTGGGAAGGACAGCTCTCCCAGCTCTGCTACACTCAATCCTTTGATAATATCAGAATGACTGCAGCCAGTAATCTACGTGATACATCGTTGGATTCAGAATCTCTTTGCCTACATTATGCTGCTCTCATATCAAGTAGCAAAAACCTGCTGAAAGATTCCCTTTAACCTTCGTCAGGCTCAATAATTTTACAACGTTAACAGCGACCCCTTATCTCGGAAGGGGGTGGAGATATTTTATTGAAATTTGGCAAATATATTCTGGACCAAAACTGCAGAGATGTCATGAAATTTCAGCCCTCTACGGCTTTTGGAGAAAAAAAATGTATTGAAATTTTAAAACAGAATAGTTACAATTGTACCTATTCAGCTGGACAAAGGTTAAAAATCCTGGCATAAATTGCTTTGAAAAGTTGCAACTTTTGGCATTTTCACACCAGTTCGGGCTGAGCTTGGGCAGGACAAGGGAAGACGGCTGGGTGTGATGCCAAAACTAATTCTTTTTTTGTTTTGGAATGTTATGCCAAAAATCTTACTCCAGTCACTGAACAGAGAAGGATTTTTGACAAGGTGAATGCCACTCTTCGTTTTTAGGCGCTTCCTTCATCAAGAGGGGCATGAAAATTGCTCATCTTGATGTCCTGATTTCCATAGTTGTAATTTGACCCTGGCACTGGACTGGAGGTCACCATAGTGGTCTGGGCAGGATGGAAAAGAAAAAGAAAGCAAGAGACTACAATTAGGAAAGAAAGCACCAGTGAGTCATTAATTGTTATTGTTATTCTGCCTCTGACCTGAGTACACATCTATATTTGCATCAATGTGTAACTGATATTTTACCACTGTGCGGTCACAGTATAATATGAAGGTATTATTCACTTACTGTATTGATGTATACTTTGTCATATTGTGGTATTATTCAGTCATTATTTGAAGTTAATAATATGTCATTATATGGAGCATATCAGTCACTTTAATTATCAGGAAATTGATGTATTTTTTATTACTCAGTATATGGTCCTACTATTTTATTGCCAATGTATGGTGGTGTTACTCTGATCTACATGCGTAGTAGTATTATTTAATTCATACATAATGTCATTATTCAGTTTGTGACCAATTATTTAATTGTTGGGGATAAAATTGGACAAACATTTATGGATTGGAATTTCCCATTGGATAAAACAATCTGGGTGGAACACAGCTCATGCTATTAAACACCAATAGATAACTAGTTATAAAAAATATATTTATGAAAAAAAATCCAAATGCAAAAAAAAAACAAAACAAAAATGTATAAAAAAAATGTTTTGTTCTCCTAACTAGGTGCATTACTAAATTATCTCTCTTACAGGAAATTCAGGGAAAAAAAATATTTGTGAAATACATAAGTAAATACTTCAACATTGAATTTTTTGGAAGTTGAGTCAAAACTGGGCACGTCTGCTGCATCGAAAACAGTTTTTGTGTGCAAAAAATGAACTCAAACATCATCTCACCGGCTCCTAGAATGCCACAATTTTACCCTAATGCTTAGTTCAATCTCATTTTTTCCCCTAAACTTAAATATGATCTTTGATTACAATCTCAGATTTTTTTTTTCTGTATGTGGGTACGTAGTAGGAAGGAGTGACCCTCTGCAGCCCATCAAATTTAATGTAATCTGCGCCAGAGCTTTGACCTAAATTATAGAAGAAATATACCCATAGAATTAATTTCTGATCATGCTGATTTCATATTAAGTATTTTTTTGATGCCTGCTAACATTAGTCAGAGAGGAGAAAGAGGGATAGAAAGGACAGAAATAATCTGTGCTGCAGTTTATGTAGTTTCTGGTTGATGTGTGGAAGTAAGAAGGAAAGTGTCATGGGGATGGTACTGACAGACCAGGGTTCCTAAGCTGGCCATAAGACTAGGTCTCCTACGCTCATGTAGTGCCTCTGAGCCAGTGAGGGCACTACTAGGTACTGCATCCTCACCAGGATGCAGGACCTACCCCCAGGAACCTGGAACATCAGTGCCAGCAACACATAGACACGCCAAAATCCCAGTATCCACTCCACACCAGGGGTAATTGGCTAGTCGGACACAAGGGGATGGCCACCTAGAGGGTGGAGCCAGACCAGGGGACTAGACAGCCTGGTGGGAGGGGACAGCAGTTAGTCAGTAGTCAGTAGTAGCGAGTGAAAGTAGAGAGACGTGCCTAGAGCTGGGTCGTGTAACGGTGACCCGAGGGCACAGGAGAGTGGTCGCCAGTGCAGGTACACCTGAGTACCGCTGGGACCAGAGCACCGACGGAGGTCAAACGTCAGTTTCATACGGTCTGGCAATTACCTGCACAATGAGGGGACCTCCACGGACCTCACTGACCTACAGATCCAGGGGCACCAGCAGTAAAGCAAGGATCAGGGTTCGGGACATAGATCAGCCCTACAGTGTCCACACTGCCCGCCGTATGGACAAGGAGACTACCACAAAAAGGGTCAGTTGGGCCACAAACTGCTCCACACCACGGGGAACAAACCACACTGAGGGTGCTGAGCAACTGAGTCATCAACTGGCACTGGAACTACAGGGACCTGAACCAGCCATCCGAGGGTCAAGCGTGAGTAGAGACTATTAACTACAACCCATGGTGTGGCCTCCCTTATTGACGGCGAAAGTCTCCATCATACATCTCACCGGGCTCAGCCCTACCTGCGGAGGGCCTACCACCACAGCTGCCATTACCACCAAACCTAGGGGTAACCAACACAGCAGTGGCGGTTCCCCGTAGTTGGTGACAAAGTGACATTCCCCAGTTATACACCGCCCGGGCCGGCTCATCCTCACCCCGGAGGTACCCTTGAAGGTAGGAAGATCTGGATCCTTGACCTGGCCCAACCTCCTGTACGAGCCCTGATCTTACTCACCCCAACCCTGGGTACGGGCCGGAAGCTCAATACAAAACTCCACAGAAAAGACACGGACAAGGGAAAACAAAACCTCGTATACACTGCACTCAAACACAAAGCAACTGTTGTTCACCATGCATGGAGAACCACTGAGACCGGGATCACTGAAGCTATCTTCGGTGGCCTCTTACTACCCTCCCCAGCCTTCAATAGAAAGAGACCAGCTGATGGTAATTAGCAGCCTGGCTCTAAGAAGAGTTGCACACTGCTCCAAAAAGGATTAACTCCTGCACGGCTGGGTGCAGTGAAACAACTCAGCCGAAGCCCAGTTGAGCTGAGTGCTTAAGAGAGACCAGGCTGCATGTCAAGCTCTGCAGTGTGATAACAGAAAGCACAAGAGAGAGGAGTTCAATGCCGCGCCAATAGATCACTTCAGAAGATGTTCAGATCAGTGTCACTTTATTGTCATTCAGGTCGACGCGTTTCTGGAGCATCTGCCCCCTTCATCAGGACCACCAGGAATAGAAATAACATCCAATTGAGACGCTGTCGTGTGGGACAGGAAGATGATGAATTGAAGATAAAATATAATTTCTTGTTCTTCGTGTTTCAGAGTATTAAAACTCCTTCTTCAGGAGACAAAATCACTGATGCACAACTTTGATTTTGGTTCCTAAAAAAGGAGTTGTAATACTCCGAAACGCGTAGAAAAATAAATCATATTTTTATCTTCAATTTTTTTGTCTTCTTGTCCCACATGTCAGCGCGGGTTAACCTCTTTCCTTCTTGCTTACACACATTAATCTATCAAAGGGGTCTGAAGCAACCATTGTGGTTTGATCTATGCTCCTACAGTTCTTGTGACTTACACAATTACCCCAGGTGAGTGATCTTTGAAATCAGTTTGTTCTGGAACCACCAGGATAAAACCCTATTTGTACCTTTTTGTCTATAATTATGTAGTTTCTGGAGGAGAGGTAAGAAACCAGAAAGGATCAAATACAGAACGGGGCAAATGGGATGGGATAATTTTATTAATCAGTATTCTGGCTGTTAGGGGGTTAATCCAGGCAGTATGTGTGTGACCTAGATAGCCAACCATAGCTCTGGCACACTACACCTCCTGATCATTGTCTCTTGCGTCCTCGGAGATCAAACCGCACCTTCTTGCCACTCTAATTACCAAAACTTCCTATCCAAATATGCAATAGGTGTAACAATAATAATATAAGCAAATACCTCCAATTAGAAATGTAGTATAGTCCTCCTGATTAGCCATGTCTCTTACCTCATCTGCAGGGCATTGCAGTAGCTTAGATATCTATAGTTATGCCCGCTAGCAAGAAACTGTCACTATATGAGTGGTCATAAAAGTGTATACCTAAGCTGCAATGCCGTGCACATGAGGTAAGACACATGGCTAATTATGAGAACTCTACTACATTTTTAATTGGAGGTATTTGCTAATATTCTTCTCATTATACCTACTACATATTGGGATAGGATCTTGGAGATAGGAATACCCCTTTAACAGTGATGAGCAAACTCGCAGATAACCGTGACCGACGCGATCGTGTTATCTGTTTTTTAAAATTCGGTTCCGATCCAGATTCCGGTCCCTATATAAGTCTTTGGGGACCAGAATCCAGCGATTAAAAATTTTGGTAGAAGGGATTGGGGGGATAGGAGCTTTTACAGTCTGGGTCCGCTCATCACTACACTTTAAGCTTCTCCTCCCAAACATGGCGCTCAGGAGCTCTGTTCTTCCTCTTACACTTCCCGATCCACCATTGAGGAACAGCGCTGGCGGGAACATAGAGGGTGGAGCTTAAACGCTAATTTTTGATGTTTGCAAAAATCAGAAATTAATCAAATTAATTTATTTAGTCACCGACCTCATGCTCACATTAACCATAATTCTTGTTCTTTCTCCTATGCGTAATCATTGTGCTACATCTAAGCCCCCTACATAACATTACTGAGCCTTAAAATAGACTTCTGTAAAAAGTTTAAATCCTTTGTATTATCTTCTGCGCAATAACACAATTTGGATTTTATAGACCACCAAATTGCTGTGTATTAAATATAGGTTTTGTGAAAAGCAGCGCACAGCTGTTCCAGCGCTCGGGAGCAGTGCTCAGCTTTCATTATGAATTGGACTAATCAGTGCCATAAACATGAAATGGTCTCTGTTGTCAGATAGATTTCAGACTAGAAAAGAATTACAGCTCATGGGGTGATGCATGGAGCAGCCGGAGAACGGCACTAGGAAAAGGAACAAAGAGAAAAATGGCCATAGCCTTCAATAATGGATCAGTGTTTTATCCGGCAGGAACGGAGATCAGCTCCCGTCCTCTCTGCGCCGCTACCTTCTGTACAGGTTGTGTATTTTTTATGAGGCTGCAAAGATCTAGACAAACTTTTGTCTCTATGGTCGCACAATGAGATAAACTTACTGCGGTGTTCACCAAAGGTACTAAAGTCTGTAAGAGGAAGGTACTGTGATGTATTTATTACTGGGTGGTATTGGGGGAAATCACTGCAAAGAGGGATTGTGATGGAGCAGAAACAGCACACCAACCTGTTGATTGACCTTGTTTTCAGTGGTTTGATTTCTTCCAATTTATGTCTTCTATCCTTTTGCCTGCACCCTCTGATTATCTATCTATCTATCTATCCATCCATCTTTCTATATCTATCTATCTATCTGTACCGCCCTGCTCGCAGCAGCCGAGCTGCTCGGATCCGGACCTTCTGTGGGTGGCTCGAGGGTCTCCGGACCTGGGGGTCTCGCGGTTACTCCGATCAAAAAGGGGGGTTATAGTGGTGGATGTAGGACGTATATGTACGGGTTGAGCCGTATTAAGTTCGTGACGCCACCCACGGTATGTGGTGAGGTTGGACACCATGGCTGCAGCTACGGGGGCACCCGGGTGAGATGTTATGCAGCAAGTTGTTAACCCCTCCATGGGCAGGGATGGTGACCCCGAGACCCGTTGGGGTTTTTGGTGAAGGGAGATGGGCGACCGCAGGGTGCTGGTGTACTCACTATTGAAGGAAACACACGAGTCTCTGGTAAACCAAGGTGATGGTGGTCGGTGCCCGCAGCCGGCTGCGTTCTGGTCCCCCACCCGGCTGGTGGTCTCTGTTTTTCTCCTGCACCTTTGTAAGATGGTGGACTGCCTGTGCTTGCAACTTCAGGAGTCCGCTCCCGGGTGGATGTGGCCTAAGGAGCCCTTGCCCATAGACGCTGGCCCGTGGGATCTCTGAGCCCTGGCGGTGGCCTTCTATCCCCCTCGGTGGGCTGTTGTCGTCTAATAGGGACTTTGGGTGAGACAGGACCTCTAGTTCTGGCCTCAATCGGTAAATTAACCGGTTCCATTTGCTTCTGGTCCCGGCTTCAGGGTCCGAGTAACCCACCTATGTGCTCCGGTTTCCGAGTCGGTTCCCCGGGTTGGTACCGGCGGGCCGCTACCCTGTCCCAGTCCACCTTGGTTCCACCGAGCTGTCTTCCCGACTCCTGCAGACGGAGACCGCCATCTGCCTCCTAGTCTCTGGCACCAGGGCTCCTACCCTAGCGCCGTTCAATTTGGGGTATTCATATACACACTCTTCTCCAACTTGAACTCTAACACTTGACTGACTGCTTTCCCGCCCCCGGGCTGTCGAGACTCCTTAGTGGGCGTCTTCTTACCGCCTGGTTCCGCCCCCTGGTGTGTCTATCTAGCCCTGAGGGGGGTAACTAGGGTTTTAAAGGTTGGCTGATGTCACCTGTGAGGGAACGGTGTAGTGTAGGGGCCTATTTGTGACTGCCTTGCCAGGCCAGGGCGTCACATATCTATCTATCTATCTATGTTTCTATCCATCCATCTATCTTTCTACCTGTCTATCTCTATCTACCTATCTATCTATCTATCTAACAAAAAAAGATACTGGCAGCACTCCCGCTAGTGTGAACAGGTGCATATCTGTTCATAGTGCATGATATAAGTAAGAGAAAAACAGTTCCACACTGTAATAGCCAACTAATAAAAAATTAATATAAAAACATTTACAGGTGTTATGCATTATGAACAGATACGCACCTGTTCACACTATTGACATGCTGCCAGTCTTCTCTTTTTTTGTGATGTCCTTTAGGACAGGCATTGCATCCCATCTCCCACCTTACCCAATAGTCTCAATTGTTTTTAACTTCCAAGATTATAAGACCTTAAGGGTACTTTGCACGTTGCAACATTGCTAGCAAATGCTAGCGATGCCGAGCACGATAGCCCCCGCCCCCGTCGCACATGCGATATGTAGTGTGAGCTGCTGTAGCGAACGTTATCGCTACGGCAGCTTCACATGCACATACCTGGTCGGCGACGTCGCTGTGACTGCCGAAGAATCTCTCCTTTAAGGGGGAGGTGCGTTCGGCGTCACAGCTACGTCACCGCGACATCACTAAGTGGCCGGCCAATAGAAGCGGAGGGGCGGATATGAGCGGGATGTAAACCTTCTCCCTTCCGCATTGCCGGTGGACGGCGGGCGCAGGTAAGGAGATGTTTGTCGGTCCTGCGGCTTCACACACAGCGATGTGTGGAGCTGCAGGAACGACAAACAACATCGTACCTGCGGACGCACCGACATTATAAAAATGAACGACGTGACACAGATCAGCGATTTTTGACTGTTTCACGCTCGTTCATCTTCTCTCCTAGACGTTGTGACGTCGATACCGGCGCCGGATGTGCGTTGTGACGTCGATACTGGCGCCGGATGTGCGTCACTTTTGATTTGACCCCGACGATATCGCAGTAGCGATGTCGCAACGTGCAAAGTACCCCTTAGTCTTGTGAAGTCCGAAACATGTAAGGGTACTGCCATGTTTTTTATTCCAGTTTTGAACACTCTTTTTTAAAATGAAAAACTAAAGAAAAGTTTTTTATTCTTGAGAATTTTGGTGCTGGCTGTTTTCCCCTTTTTTCTTGTTATTGTCCGGATGTGATCTCCGTTTTCAGGCCGTGCATTAGTGGAGCTGTGGACAACTAAGGGGTAGGCTGAATTCAATTTGAATTTCACTCCATGTAAATATAAACCCTGACGTCTGAATAAGTCCTAAGGTTTGAACCCAGCTGACCTGAAGTGTGAGCAGAGCAGGTACCGGATTAAGGCCTCCTTCATACGTCTGTGATTAAAAATGGTGGTGGTGTCATCAGTGTACGGTCCGTTATTACCATCAGTCCCATCAGTCATCTGTGTTTTTCAAGGAATGACCATTAACTAAATAAATGACAAAGCTTCTCCTATACTTTCAATGTTAAACACGTAGAGCACACAACCGTACACAGATGCCATCCTTGTGCTGTACATGTTTTTTACGGATCTATGGACTTGTATTTGCCCTTGTTCTCCTTGGTGCCGGAAAAAATGGACATGTCTCCTTGTGTTTTGCAGAGACACACAGTCCATAAAAATCACAGACGTGAATAGCTCCATAGAGTCTAACATGTGTCATCTGTGGCAAAATGTACCGTAGACTCTAGATTCGGACATGTGAGGGAAGCCTCATATAAAGTCTATGGGATCGAATCGTCATTGCATTTGCTCCTCTTTTTGTCTAGTTTTTGGTGTCTCTAGCTTGTTTTTGATTTGCACCAAATTCTCCCATTAACTTGCACTAATAATATATGATCTCCAGGGGTTTTTTTTACGTTCGTGATCATGGACAGGGTTTGGAGTCTCTAGTTTCTAAATATTTTGGCTGATTCATCAATTGCAACATTTTTTCCTCAAATGCTCTTCAATGCCCAAATTTTGGCAACTTTTTTGCTCTGAAAAGGAGACAAAAAAGGTAAAAGACAAAAATAAAGAACATTTTTTAATTTTGCGTGAAATGGAAGAACCACATGCACCGTTTTTGGAATTTGCTACAAAATAACGACCATGAGTAAAAATAGATAAGAAAAGTGACCTAATAAAGCTACAAATGATGAATCATTGCCTAGATGTTTCTACTGATACTCAATAATATGCATATTGCTTCTGCCCCTTGGAGAAATAGGTGGGGGAACTTAAAGGGAACCAATCACCAGAATTTTCGTATATAACCTAAAGCCAGTGCTATACTGGCACTATCATGCAGATTCTCTACATACCTTTAGTGGTCGCTCGGATGTTTAGGTTTTGAAATCCAAGAAAGTAAAGTTTATAAAATCAGCAGCTGCTTGAGTGACAGCAGCAGAGGATCAGATAATATCTGGGGGCGTATTCATAGTTATCCCCTCCCCCTGTTAGAATTAGCAAAACTATTATACAATCGATGTAACTTCTCACTATCAGGGCCTGTGTGAGGTCATACCCATGCGACCAGAAGGGGCGGGGCTTCAGCCAACAAAGCTTATACTAGGGAGCAACATTTTTCTGTTTGTTGTCACACAGGTCCTGCTAGTGAAAACTTAAATCAATTGTATAATACTTATGCTAATTTTAACAGGGGGAGGGGATAACTATGAATACCCTCAGATATTATCTAATCTTCAGCTGCTGTCACTCAAGAAGCTGATGATTTTATAAACTTTACTTTCTTGGATTTCAAAATCTATATATCCGAGCTGACCACTAATGGTATGTAGAGAATCAACCTGATAGTGCCAGTATAGCACTGGCTTTAGGTTATATAGGAAAATCCTGGTGATTGGTTCCCTTTAAGACATGGATTCCCACATTATTGAATAAGGGATATGACATGTCAAGCCCAATACCATTTAACGATATAATTTAATAAAAGAACAAATTTGGCACTATATGAAAAAGTCTTCCTCCAAATATATAGAATGGGGATGTGTTTGGTGACAGCATTTCTTCATATACTGAAATTCAATGATGCTGCTCGCTTTAAGTGGGAATTAGATACACTGAATTGCTGTATCTCAAACAATAGATTATTAATTGCTAATTCTGTGTGTTGGCCGAGATTCAAGTTACACAGCTTATCCTCATTCACATTACATTGTAATTTTGTAATTTTAATTTCTCCCTTAGGCTTACTCTGCCCTTATAGGTTAAACGTAATAAATTTTCTGTATGTACCGTAATATGCAATAATGTCTTAGGTAAAATGTAAAATTAGAATCAATTTAATTTGTACAATATATGGTGTTTGTTGGGTTTATGCGACTGGTGAGGTTATATTATGAAGGCATAGATTAATTGGGAGCAGATTGCTGCTCCAATCACATTTCGCTTTGAATGCGCGGTGTTAGTTGTTGCATTAAGATCAGGGGGCTATCACAGGAAAAGGTGAAGCTAGGCTTAGATGGGATAATTTAACATATTTTATGGTTCTACAAGGATTTCTTCAGGCCACGGCTAATTGTATGTGTTATACAATATGAAAAGGTATGTCTCATTATGACATCGCATCTAATATTTGCCAATAGGGTTGAGTTGTGACCCATGACCCAATTTGACCATCCCATAATAGTCACAAAGAAATTAAGCTGGTTACAGGTCGCAAGTGTCACACTTCTGGGTATGACAAGAGTGGCACGAGCGTTCAGATCAAGAGGAACCTGATGCACGACAAAAGTACAACAAACAATACAAGCATGGAGGAACACCGGAGACACAATAACAATGATGGGCCCTGGCTCTAGGTACAGGGGTAGATGGAACACCTCCTATCCTCACCTGCAGCTATCATTACTCTCCTAGCCAGGTCCAATACAGTCTCTGCAACTGTCACCGAGCAGAATCTGATACCTTGAGAAACCCTATAGATGGCCTGGCTAGTGCGTTGGCAGGTGGGAGATGCTAGCCCTATCACTGCATTAATAAAACACAAGAAAAGGTAGGACAAACAGGGGAAAACAGGAACACAAAAGGATAAAGTCCATGTTACAGTCGCCAAGGGGTGGCAAGCGTCCGGGAGTGGACCCACTGGGACGTACACCGGACTCTCCTGGAGGAGCTAATCTCAAGCTAACCTCTATACAGGGATTGTTAGGCGCAGATACATGAGGCCTAAATGCATGGCAGCCAGGACCAGTGGTATCGGCTCAGACGGACTGGAGAGTCTCTGAAGTCCGATATGGATTTGCTCAGATGTGGCACGGAGGTGGTAACTCAGACATGGTGGCATGGGGGTGGTGATTGCAAACAGGCTATAGGAAAAGACACAAGTTAGCGGGTATGAGAAACTGGTACTAGGACAAAACACATAGAACTAGACACAGTAACGGGTACAGGACCTAAGCACTAGCAGCGCACTATGAATAGGCAATGTTGCTCAGGCATCTATCCTAAGGAGAGAATGCCTTAAATACTCACATGGTTATTGCTGACCTCAGGGGTCACTTCCACGTAATAGGATTCCGGCCCTTTTAAAAAGGAGATGTGGGTACTCACAGATGGCATGCGTGTGGCCTAGAAGCATGAGAGGTTGCAGCAGGCTCCAGGGCAGTCTGGGACAGGTGAGGAGAATGGTGCCACCACTGAGGCATGAGAGTGTGAGTGTGCAGGGGTGCCACGCCGGGACCGGGGCTCGGCACTAGAGACCGACTTCTGGAACACTCATTCACAGGTTTCATCAAGGAAGCTAGAACATAATGGATTTGCATCTTCAGCAAGGATTGCTGGGATACACCTCTAAATAAACCTGAAGGGGTGTGGCTACAAAGCAGCTGCAGCTGAAACACTCAGCTAGGAACTATTGGACAACAAAACTGACATTAACTCATGATGTATTGAAAGAAATGAAACCATATTGAAATGTAGATTATCAGGAGGAAATGAGGTATACCAACCCTAAATCTGCCACTTGTCTCCAAAAATAGAGAGACGACCATGACAGCAAGTTACACACATTTTTCCAGTTAGATTTCAATGTAATCTGTATGCAGCTGTAAGAAGTGGTCATGTCCCTACACTGTTTTATGCTGTATGTCGTCTACTTGTACTACTAAAGGTATGTTTTATACTAAGCATATTGTATTGCGGACGGGGGCCGGGCCGCTGCAGGGGCTGCTCGGATTCGGGTTCGTTACTGCGGCTCAAGTGGTAGCCGGACCCGGGCTCATACAGCCGTCCGTCCTCACAACCGTAGGAAAGGGGGTATTTACAGGGGATTTGGTTTGTCAGTGACACCACCTGTGGGTTGCGGTGAGAGTTGGTAGCACCACCGCTGCCTGGTGATGGGACGCCCGGGGCTGACGGAGCAGTGCAGCAGGATGGAATCCCCTCCACGGGTAGGGGAGGTGTAGTCCCGTGGCCCAGGGGAACAGGAGTAATGGCTGCAGAGACTGACATGCAGGGTTAGACCAGGGATGAATGGTGTACTCACAGTTTCAAAGGATTGCACACAAAGTCCAGTGGTAAACCAAATTGCCAGTGAACGGTTGCCTCTGGCGGGTGTATTCGGGTTCCACACCCGGGTGTAGCAATCAGAGGTCCCTTCCTCCTGCACTCAGTGTTTGTGTCTTCAATGGGACAACTCTGCTTGGAGCGGGGAAGTCCATTCCTGGTACTTTGTATTTTGGGAGCTGTGGCCCACGAAATCTGACCCTTGGGATCTCTGTGGGTTCTGGCGGACACCCTATCCCCAGCGTTGGGCTTCCGTTTCGCTCTCTGGGCTTACTGTGTTAACAGGCCTGAAACCTTGTCCCCGGCTGGTTAATTAACAAGGGGCTTGCAGCCTTCCTCGTCCTAGGGTTCAGGCACCCCGACTGTGCGCGGCCTCCGAACCGGATTCCCGCTGTCGGCACCGGCGGGCTACAATCCTGCCCCGGTAGTATGGAACTTGCCGGGCCCCGCTCCCCACTGTGGATAAGTGTGGGAGCTTGCTCACAGGGCTCACGCTTGGGATTTTCTGGACCGTTCTGGGTTGGAAAGTCCTCCCTCTAGTTGCGCTAATGCCCCGAATCTGGAGCGGGTGAGAACAGATCATAAAGGCTCCGTTCTCCTCAGGTGAATTGTCGGGTTGCTTGAAGCTACTCCCCGACCTAGCGCCAGACCACCGTCTGCAACCTACATATATTTATATATACAAAAAAGTACTAGATTTATTAATGTAAATAACATCAATGAAATGTCAGGGACTTTGTATTCTTCTTACCTTCAGAGTGTTTCTGTGCTTGCTGCTAGATAGATAATGTAAAAGTTGAGCTTCTTTTCTAGACTTTCCAGGTATAAAGACATTGCGGTTGGAAGTTTGCTTACACGTAGCAGACAGCCATTACACATTAGTTGCTTGTCAATATTGTTAGTCCTTCAGGGTATTAAGCTGATAATTAAAACTGATCAATGCATGTAGGACTCACGCTAGAAGGCTACTTATGCCACAAATCTGGATGTGATGTTGGCAGACAGAGGTATCACGTCCAAAAATTGTCTGCAGCGTTCGCATTGTGCCTGTCTGCAGAGGGAGCAGTTGTCTGTAACATAGCAGCAGTGTGGTAAAACAGGAGCGGGACAACACAGAACGGATGGAAAGTAAAAAGAAAATGCTTGTTCAAAAAATTGATTTTTTTCCAATATATTAAATTCCATAACTATTATTACAAATTGACATCGACTGGATCTCACATACTGAGAAGATATTTTTCAGCCAATTGCACCAGAATTGCCTGTTGGAGTAACCTCAATGCAGCTCATGCATTTGTATGTTGCAGGAACTGCACACAGCCATAAAGCTTAGGTAGATGCTAGAATGTATGGGCTTCTGACAGGTATGAGGTAACTTGTCATGTGATGTGGCGTGTGGCAATCACAGACGCCCATTCTCTGTGCCGGGTCTGTGATTGCTTGATATCCTTGTACTGTAAAAATAAATAAATCATTAAAAAAAAGATATAGCGCTCCACGGTATTTTTGATTCTCAGTACAGATAAAGCGGACCGCTACAGGCTGCCACCTCCATCTGCCTGGCTTTACCTTGGCTGGCAATCAAAATACAGGGAAGCCCATTATTTTTTTTTATTAATTATTTAATAAAATAAATGAAAAAAAACAAATGCGTGGGGTCTCGCCGTATTTTTATCACCAGTCAGGTAAAACCAGGTAGCTGGGGGGTGAGATTCACCGCAGCCTGCAGCTGCCCCTGGAAATGGTGCATTGTTTCTTAGCGCCATTTCAAGGTGCTTTACCCAGCTCGTCCAGCGGCACTGCTGCCTTCCACTTCTGACCCCCAATCATTATATTCATTGACTATTCACTGCACTGAGGAGCTGAAAGATGGAGCATTGCAGTGAGAGCATCACAGTGACAGCATCGGAGACAGCATTGCTAGTGATAGGTGAGTATCCAGCAAGCAGTGTAAGTGCAGTGAGTTTAGGAGGTCATTGGATTTACCAATGAACTCTGATTACCTTCTGATGACACCCCCTGCGACGCCCGTGCTATAGCGGGTGTCAGAATAGTGAAAATGAACTCCAATGACCTCCTGGACATCACTGCAAACACACTGCTTGCTTGCTGAATACTCACCTGTCATCAGTGATGCTGTGCCTGGCACTGTCCCTGGCGCTGTCCCCAGCGATGCTGTACCCTCTCATGCTGTGCCCGGCGCTGCCCCCACGATGCTCCGGCTTCCAACTTTTCAGTGCAGTGAATAATCAATAAATATAATGAGCGGCGGTCAGAAGAAGGAGACAGCAGAGCAGATGAAAACAGTGCTGAATATAGAAAATCTTTTTATTTCAGACCTGTGTTTTCTCCGATACCTGTCACACTGATGACACATGGAGCACATCAGTGTGCGATCCGTGTGACACCCGTGCTGCTGGAGAAAAAATGGACATGTCTCCGTGTCTGCATGTGGGGCCACAAGTGGTCACACAGTCCATGTGTAAATACAGCTTGAATCACGGACATCTGTAACCGGCCTAAGGCTGTGCTCACATGGCCATCCATTTTCTCATGCAAGAGAATCGGGCCAATTATGCTAATGAGACTCATATCAAACTGCATCTGCCAGGGTGTGATCCGAATCTTTCGGAATGCACTTTCAGGAGGAGAAGGAGAATAAAAGTTATCCATCTACTCCATTCTATGAGTCCATGGAAATCATGTCATGATGACATCCAAGTGCAGTCCGATGATTTCCACACACCCATAGACTTTAATGGGTGCAAGCCATCTGATAAATGCTGTGAATTGCACCATACTGTCATGTTTTTTCGCATGCCGAATCGGCACTGCCACATAGTATAACCTTGGTCCTAGGGTTATCAGATAAAACATTAGATAGCCCTCGTCCATATTATATGGTTGGGGGGGAGTAGCCTAGCCCTGGACTCGAATGGATAATTATTGTTGTGACAGGACACACTTGACATATGCATAACAATGTCTAATATGTTATTTGTGAATCAGCCCGAGAGGCAAGTAATTGTCTCCAAAGTCAACTGTAAATCAGGGTGTTTCTTGTCATTATTGTCAGATCCCGGCTCAATGGGAAGAACCCATAAATGGATGGATCAATTGAACCCTACTACACACTGATACTACTGTTTGTCCATTTCCATAAATATGCATTTGAGACATCTCATACTTCTTTTACTAACAATTACAACAAGAAATTAAAAGAGTATTCCAGGCTCATGAGAAAGCTCTACACAACCTATATATAGCCTCAACAATATATGTCCCTGACAATTCTATAAGAACCTACAACAAACAATTCAGGTCAACAAAAAGGTCATTCATAGAAAATGTATTAAATATGCAAATATACAAAATATATACAAATATTAATATACTTTATTCATAGGCTACAACTAATATGACACAAGGGGAAATATGTCGCACTACATAGAGTGGCAAAATGGGAATGCAACAGAAAAGTACACACAGATGTATAAACAAGCATACTATATCATAACTGCATGGTATATGGATACAAGGAGGACTGGGCTCAAATTCATGCAACAATAAATCCAACTTTTAGATGTAATAATAAATGAATCACTCAGTCATCCTATTATGCTTAATACAGATCATAGTTCAAATACAATGTGCCACCATACAAACATAGTGTGCTGGCCTATAGCTCACACTGGGAACACCATAATAAGTGCATCCACATAAACCAAGTAAATAGCACATCTATTGCCAGTGAGCATATATGTGTATATAAATACCTGAAGCCATGTGTGCATAGATAGCCACAATCCCAAATGCCACTCCCACCTCGACGCGCGTTTCACCGCACTTCCGGTTTCGTCAGGAGTCATAACCGTAACATAGTGTGTGGATCAAGGGTGCAAGCCTGAAACATGTTTGGATATGTTTTTCTGTTGTAACATGGATTTTAATGCACATCAATAAAAGGTGATTTTATTTATCGAGATACAAATTCTCCCTTTTCCTTTTGGTGTTTGACCACGGCCAACAGTTAGGAGTCTTTTACAGACGGATATATGCAATGGGTATTTCATGCATTCAGTATTGTGGTGAGCATACAAAATTTTCTTTTTCTGAATGTGATCTCCATACTTGCAGTCACATGGCGACTAGATTCTCATCAACTTATCTTAATTTTCTCAATAGTCTGTAATCTAACAGCCCACTCAGGGATAGAGGGGAATTCTCATATTTCGACTAGATTCTTATCCACGTCTCTCAATAAAACATTTATAGAAGTGGATGACAATAGAAAGCAGTCATCGTGTTACTGCAAGAATTCAAATCACATACCTTCAATCACTTAACTGACAATTTTAGATTAGTGGATAATTTGAAATTCTAATTTGCCGATTTTGTAGAATTTTGGCCACAAATGTAATGGAAAGATTGTGATTACTTGAAATAAGAGAGATTTAAGGGTGCTTTACACGCTGCGACATCACTAGCGATTGCTAGCGATGTCATGCGCGATAGCACTCGCCCACGTCACTGTTTCGTCATGGGGGTGATCGCTGCCGTAGCGAACAATATCGCTACGGCAGTGTCACACGCACATACTTGCTTAGCGACGTCGCTGGAGAAACCAAACTATCTCTCCTTTAAGGGGGGCGGTTCGTTCCGCATCACTAAGCAGCCGCCCAATAGCAGAGGAGGGGCGGAGATGAGCGGCCGAAACATGCCGCCCACCTCCTTCCTTCCTCATTGCCGGTGGACGCAGGTAAGGAGATGTTCGTCGTTCCTGCGGTGTCACACATAGTGATGTGTGAAGCCACAGAAACGAGGAACAACCAGCGGCATGCACCACCAATGATATTATGAAAAGGAGCGACGTGTCACCGATCAACGATTTTTGATGTTTTTGCGATCGTTGATCGTCGCTCCTTTTAGTCACACACAACGATATCGGTAACGGCGCCGGATGTGCGTCACGAACAACGTGACCCCGACGATATATCGTTAGCAACATCGTTGTGTGTAAAGAACCCTTTCGTTTCAGTATGATCTGAATATGAATCCACTTAGCATGTGAATCTAGAGATTGAATACAAGTCTACGGTACACACTGCTGTGCTTTCCTGGGACCCGCTGATCTGATAGCCAAAATGCGAATTTGAAAGTGTTAAAATTCACATGGAACTGGAATTTTCTGGAAATGCCACTTAAAGTCAATCCACAGTGGCTTGATCAACTCATTGCTACTGCCCACTTGTACTGAAAATATGGAGAGGAATGTTGAAAGTGCGCACATTACACACTCTCCCGATTCGGCAATCTGTAGTCACACACACACACTGAAGAAATTTCAATGGAACCTGGAAAACTCTTTAAAGGGAACCTGTCAGGTGTAATATGCACTCAGAACCATGAGCAGTTCTGGGTGCAGATTGCTAATCCCTGCTTAACTGTCCCTGTATACACTAGCATAGATAAAGGGATCTTTAGAAAAAGTATTTCTAAACATCTTTTACCGTATGCTAATGAGCAAGGGCACTTGCCCCCTGGGCGTTAGTTCCCCGGCCAATCGCCCCTCATTTGCAAATTAGTAAGTCCCTGTGGGTGTGCTAACATGCAAATGAATATGCAGCGTCACACGATAATCTCACTCACCTCTCCGCTGACATCGCATCCGACACTGGATTTCGGTTCAGTGCGCATGCCCCCAGAGTTTTGGTTATGTGCATTACTTCAGTTTGAAGCCAGGATGCATACTCATAGTACGCATGACCCAAACTCCGGGGTCATGCGCACTGAGCCGAAATTAGTGATGTGTTGGTCGTGAATGATCCGACACAAAGATCCGGCTCCCTGCTGTGATTGAAAGGAGCCGTATTCCGAGTGAGAGCCACTAAATTCTCTTAACGGCTCTCACTGGGCATAAAGTATGAGTGTTTGGTCGACAAAACCCCGCCCAACAGAACAAAACCCCACCCACTCAGCAAATTAATTGGCCTGTTGTGGGTGGTCGGGGTTTAGCCGTGGGTGGGCATGGTTTCGGCGGCTTTAACAAAAGCTTAAATATGTGTTCACCTGCAGTGAACACATATTTAATAGGGAGCCAGGAACGATCCAAAAGAGTCGTCTCTTTTTGGTGAGCGGAGCCATGGGAACTGGATCACCAAAAAGAGCCAGACTGTCCATCACTAGCTGAAATCCCCCGTTGGACGTGATGGCAGCCGGAGAGTTGAGTGAGATCATCCTGTGATGCTGTGTATTCATTAGCATGTTTGCACACCCACAGGGTCGTACTAATATGCTAATGGAGGCGACTGGCCAGGGGAACTAATGCCCAGGGGACTAGTGCCCTCGCTCATTAGCATACAGTTAAAGATCTTTAGAAATACTTTTGCTAAATATATCTTTATGTATGCTACTAGATACAGAGATGGTTAGGCAACGATTAGCAATATGCACCCAGAACTGCATGTGGTTCTGGGTGCATATTGGACCTGACAGGTTCTCTTTAAGGATGCTACACTGGGTCTAGTTGGGGTTGACTAGCTATTGTAGACATTAAATACTGTATGATACCATTTTCACAAAGAAGTCCAAAAAATGATTTACCATGTTGTGTGGTTGACATAAAGTTTCACGATAAATACTCCAATAACAACACAAATTGAATATAAATGACAATATGAAGAAAGTGTTGGGTTTCCACTATAAATATTAGTCCGCCGAGAAATAAATAACACCAAAATGTTGTTATGAGATAATGTTGGAGTTGTGGATCTAAAAAAGATATATTGCAATAGCTGCAGATCCGTATAATTATTCCCCTGTCAGAACAGGATGCGGAAGAGAAAAATCAATATGAAACATTTTGGTATCTTATCTGTGGTATGAAAAAGTATTCCCTCCCTTCTGGATATCGCCAATTATTGCATATTTGTCAAGCAGAATGGTTTGTGATCCTCAAACCAAAATATAATATAGACAGAGTGAGCCCTTGTAAATGTCTACAAAGTCTAGGAATGATTAAGCATTGATTGAAGAACTCTTACCCATATCCCTCATTTCTGAAATTAATAGCTCCATGATAAGTATTTTGTGAGTTTTTGATGTTGCATCATTTCTGCAAATATGTAAATTATGTTACTTGCATTTCTTTAGATGCATTTTTGTGTGCATGTTTTGTATGTGTTTTTATCACATTTTTGACATTGCAGTTTTTGCCTATTTTTGGTATATCATTTTTTAAACAAAGCTGTTTTGATTTTGATATTTTCTGGTAATTGGTTTTGACTACAATATATTGATTTATTTATGTGTGAATTACATGCGGTTTTGATGCATTTCCACAACGAAAATGGTCTGAAAATACGTGCGTTTTTACCTGCAGAGGTTGCACATCTAATGCAAGCCTATGGGGAAAATCTGCACACAAAACCCGGCGTACCCACAAGATAAATTGACAGTTTGTGGATTTGAAACACGCACCGCAGGTCAGTTTATGCTGAGTAAAAAAACAGGCAAATTCAAAAAAAGAGAAAACCACTTACTCCACCCCTCGGGTTATATTCACACTAGAATCCCTGCCTATACACTATCCCTACTCCAGAAGTTCACCCTACACTAATTGCGGATGAAGAGCGGTATTCTTAGAAAATAAAATAGTTTTCTTACATAGCACCAGCAAAGTCTGGAAGGCTACAATCCCTGCCTACAGGCCTCAAATACACTATCCCCTTTAAATTAGCTTGCCGTACGCTAAATGCACCCAAGAGTGGTATTATTAGAGAATAGATTTTTTAGATAGCACCAGCAAGGTCTGAATGCTAGAATCCCTGACTATAAGCATCTAATAAACTAGCCATTCTCCAGCAGCTTTGTCTACACTATAACTATATTCAGCTAACAACAATATTATTAGAGAATAGAATAGATACTTTAGGTAGCAGCAGCAAGATCTGTAAGGCTAGAATACCTCCTTAATTACTTCTAATACACCCTCCCTACTCAAGATTCTCACCCTACACTAATTGCAGCATAAGAACGGTATGATTGGAGAATAGAAAAGATTTCAATTAGCCATGAAAAGCACTATTGGTTTAATGTAGCACCAGCAGGTACTGTCCCACTATAACCCACTGTCCCTTCTCCAGCAGAATCTCCCCACTAGTCCCTCCACTATACAGTGTGGCAATTATTCTGGTACTCAAGTGCCATGCTCGAGTCATTAACCTGCATGTTTCACTGGTTTTTACAGCCACTAAACATGCGGGGATTGCCTGACATTCATGCTAATACTGTAGTCATGTTGGCTACTGGCATTACTGTGATTGGCCAGCCGCATAGCGTCATCAGCTCTATATGAGACTCAGTGATGCCATGCTTGCTGTTAGTGTTGAGCGAGTAGTTGACTATTCATACTCGCTATGCTTCTAGCGTATACTGTCCGCTACTCGCATATTTGTTACGAGTAGCGGGCACAATGTAAGTCAATGGGAAATACTCGCTAAGTAGTGAGTAATCTCAAAGCCATACTTTTCGTGCGAGTAGCGAATAGTACGTCTTTCGGGTTACTCGCTACTTAGCGAGTATTTCCCATTGACTTACATTGCGCCCGCTACTTGTAGCGAATATGTAAGTAATGGACAGTACTCGCTAACAGCATAACGAGTACAAATAGGTAACTACTTGCTAAACACTGGCGGCAAGCATGACATCACTGAGTCTCATATAGAGCTGATGACGCTATGCGGCTGGCTAATCACTGTGATGCCAGTAGCCAACATGGCTACAGTATTACCATGAATGTCAGGCAATCCCCGCATATTTAGTGGTTAAAAAAAAGCCGTGAAACATGCAGGGTAAGGACTTGAGTATGGCACTCGAGTACCAGAATACTCAATCAAGTATCAAGCATCTTGAGCGCCCCGATGCTTGATTGAATACTGAGCAGAGTCGATCACACTTGCCCATCACTAACTACCACAAACCATTTTATTGCCTAAACCTGTGTGAATGTACATGTATCATGTGTATACCGGACCTGGTCACCTGACTTCTATTCCAACTTGTTGGATTACAATACGTTGTACGTGTCAGCCGGTAGAGCTTCTTTATCGGAGTGCTTCTTTAAAGGACAAACTATTCTATTTATTTGCTTGTGAACAGGATCCAATCCCATGTGAATTATGAACCATATAATCAGCTTTACAGTCGTACTGCAGTTTTTTGGAAAGCATATGTAGATATGTAGGGTTGATCCAAATACACTTTACAATTGCGCATTGTAATTGAGGACAAGTTTTCAGGGTCTATGGTTTTGCCCAGAGGATTTAATGAGGAAGATAAATATTAGCTATTAAGAACAAGTATAATGTAAAGCTATTATTTACTCAGCTTATGAAGGACATTTGGAAAACATGAGCAAATCATTCCGGCAAGGACTGAATGCACTGGGTGTTAAGGTGACTTTGTCTAAAACCTTCAGTCCATGCTAAGAACACAGACCATGTGTGTATAGGAAGATAGATAGATATTCTCCAGCCACCTGTCTCCATCCTATTTTCTTAGACACTTTGCTAATGAATACAGAGGGATACTTCATTTTTGCGCAGTCCTTTGAGGAACGTTGACTGTGTCATTTGGCGTTCATTAAAATCAGTGGGAAAGCATTATTCCTCTACAATAAGTTAAAAAGGCTCATTAATCAAAAGCTATTAAAGTGTGTGGTTAATTTCCTAAATAGACATAAAAGTGCCCGGGGCTAAGATAACTAGCTTGAGGCTCGTAATTCTGCTTTGGTATGTTCTCTTTACTTATGAATCACAGTTTAATCTGCAATCTGCAGAGGCTGCTTGTACATAGGATACTTCTAGATAGTAAGATAGTTTTACACTAGTTCAAGGGGATTATATTTAAATGTATTATTTCACCTGAGATTCCCATTGATTCCTAATGACCAGCACCTCTGACATCATGATAGACCGCATCCAACTATAGCGAGGTGGCAATTTGCTTTACATCTCCGTAGTGCATTGGGATTCTAGATACATTGGCCTTGATTTATCAAAGCAATTTCGCCAGAATTCTGGTGGAAACTTTTTTAAAAAGCTGCAAAATGTTTGCGCAACTTGGATTTGTGAAAAATGTTGCGACTTTTGGCAGACAGTTTATCCCATCTACATAAAATTTCTGGCATGGCGCATGCTATTCATCAGTTACTCCTACGGGTCTGCAGTCAGATAGTGTGGCCTCCCGTGAGTTAGGCAGGCCCCAGGGGCTCAGGTGTGTAGAACAACAGGTCCCAGAATAACTCAGGCTCAGTCCAAAAGTCAACTGCTTTTTACTCACTCAGGTGTTATGGTGAGCTGACCCGGGCGATGCTGTGATAAACCAGGTTGAACCATGGCTCCTTCGGACTAGTCTGAGGGAAACTAGTTAGCTCGCCTTCTTAGCACTTCTGTGTTCGGATAACCTCTGACTTGAAGTACCGTGGGGTCTATCCAGGGAGTCGCAACTGCCTTTTCTCCCCTTTTTGGACCATTTGCCGGCAGCGTGGACCAGGTGAGACGGCTTCAAGCTCTGTCCCCTTATGGGTCCCTGCGTTGCTGTTGAGGCTCAGACTCTGTAAGGTTGGTGAGGTACTTGTAGTTCCCCTCACCGGCAGGTTTAGCAGGTAGTTAAAACTGAAGTCTGCTCTAGGGACCTGTTCCCCGTACGTGTCTAGTCACTGGCAACCTTGTACTGACTGACTGTCTGACTGACTGACCACGTGACCGTTCTCCGCCGCCAACTGTCACTACACCGGGCAGGGTCTGACTAGTGGCCGCGAGCGTATCCCTTAGCAACTGCCGCTCACCACTGCCAGACTAACTTGCTCCTCTCCTTTCCTGACAACCTCTGCACTTTAGCTCCCAGTCCCTCCACTACACCCCTTGATAAGAATTGAAGGCCAGACCCCTCCAGGGACTGCCCAAGGGTCCCATCTAATGGTGTGGGAGAACTGGTTTCTATGTGTCTGTGCGTACACACCTCATTCTTTAGGATTACCTGGAAGTACTGTCCCACCATGGGTGCAGTACTCAGTGGTGCCTGACCGGGTCAGGGGCGCCACATTAGAAATATCACTGGCGTAGTCCCAGAGAAACAGTGCCCTAATAAAGTAGCCTGACCCCCAGAATGAGGCAGGAAGGATTAACCCCTAACGTGACCTGTATCAGACGTGAAACTGAAAAAAAGGCTCAGCTGCAGCTGAACCAGGAGTGAATCATGACACCCTGCCTTTAAAAATGGTTATGTCTTTCCTTTTTAGGCAGGCTGGTGAATACACAGAAAATCAGATTATTTTGCTAGTAAATAAGAATAATCTGTATGACGTCTGGATGGAGGTTAGGAAAAGTTCTACCTGATTTGTTTTTTGCTAATTCACCATATTTGTATAGCTGTTCAGCATTATTTGTGAGAAAAATAGATGAATTAATCTTCCCATTATATGCGACAAACCAGCACCTCTCCAAAAACAGGGAAACAAATGATTTGAAACACAAAGAAATTTTAAAAACTACAATTCGGCATGGAAATTGGATTTGAATGAAAGTTATTTGTTGCTTCATATACTTAGGTTTCTCCAGACGGCAGACCATAATGAAGAAGGTATAAGAAAACATTATTACTCACCTCACCACTTACTTGTCTTGCTATTGCCGAAGCCCATCTTCTGGTCCTCCACTCTGTCCAGCCTCTGTAATCCTCCTTCCTCTAGTACCCAACATAGTCTATGCTCATCTTCAATCTTCACTGAGGCTTCTGATGCCAAGTAGATCTTTGATGTCACAGCGCACATCATAATATCATCACATCACAACTTGCCCATGGACCTGGCTAGGGTTTCGCCAATGCATGTCATGACGTCATGACAGAGGCGTAACTCCAATGGCGGCAGACCACATGTCAGCTATAGGGACTCAATGCCCCGGGGGGGGGACTCAATGTCAGGGGGGACTCAATGCCCGGCATCTCACTTTCACCTTTATCGGCATCAGGGATGCTGATACAGTGGAAAGCAATGATCAAAGGGGGTGCTTTACTGATGCTCCCGCCTCCATCATTTCCTCTATGTCTGCGCTTTGACATCTCAGCACAGCGGGTGTGATGACATCACTACTGCATGCCCGGTGTGCTGACATAGGCAGGGCTGCAGACTTCTTGACAAGGAGACCAAAGCAGCGGGGAAAAGATGAGAGGGATTTTTTTCTAAAGTCAGTAAGTACACTAGTGGAGGACTATGGGGTGCATTATACTATTTGTAGAAATATGGGGGTGCATTATAATACATGGAGGACTACCGGGGTGCATTATAATATATGAAGGATTATGAGTGATGTATTATACCATATGAAGGATTATGGGGATGCATTATACTATGTTGAGTACTATGGGGTGCCTTATAATATATGGAAGACTATAAGGCTAGTTTCACACTTGCGTTGGATGGGATCCGTAGCATTGCGTCGTGTGACGCATGCAACGGATGCGTTGCATATAGTGGCACAACGGATGCTACGGATCGTACAAAATAACGCAATCCGTTATAGGTTTTTTTCCTTGACTTTACACATCTGGGCATGCGCAGTTGTGTAAAGACGGATGCGTTAACGGAATCCGTCAAATGACGCATTCTAACGGAATCCGCCACCATAGGCGTCCATTATAAAAACAACGGACGCCAAACGGATTCCTGCAGGTTGCGTTTTTTTGACACTCCGCCAAGCGCAGAAAAACGCTACATGCAGCGTTCCATCCGTCCGACTCAGCGTCAAAATAATGACGCTGCGTCGTCCAGCGGATGCAACGCAGACACTTGCGTTACAGTGCGTCGTCCATATAAGTCTATGGATAATAGCGCAGTGCGTTAACAGACTGCGCTATTCTCCATAGTGACGGAATGCGCTGAACGCAAGTGTGAAAGTAGCCTAAGAGGTGCATTATAACATATGGAAGACTATTGGGAGCATATTACTATATGGAAGACTATGTGGGTGCATTATAATATATGGAGAATTATGAGTGGTGCATTATACTATATGGATGACTATGGGGTGCATTATACTATATGGAGGACTATGGAGTGCATTATACTATATGGTGGACTATGTGGCTGCATTAAAATATATGGAGGACTATGGGGGTGCATTATACCATATGGAGGACAATGGGGGTGGATTCTACTATATAGAGGACTATGGGGTGCATTATAATATATGGAAGACTAATGGGTGCATTATAGTATATGGATGACAAAGAGGTGCATTATAATATATTGAGAACTATGGGGTGCATTATACTATATGGAGGACAATTGGATGCATTTACTATACGGAGGACTAAGTGGGTGCATTAACATAAATGGAGGACTATGGGGGCGTGTTAAACTATTTGGAGAACTATAGGTGTACATTATAATATATGGAGGAGTTTAGGGCATTATAATATTTAGAGGACTATGTAGGTGCATTATAATATATGGAGGACTGTGCAGTGCATTATAATATGTAGAGGTCTATGGGGTGCATTATAATATATGGAGGACTATGGGGTACATTATAATATATGGAGGACTATTGTGTGTTGATTATTCTATATGAGGATAATGGGATGTGTATTATTCTATATGGAGGACTATGGGGTTGCATTATACTATATGAAGGAATATGGGGGTGCATATGGAGGACAATGGAGTGTTTATTAAACTATATGGAAGACTATGTGGTATGCATTATTCTATATGACGTTATAGAGGTTTATAGTTATGGGGTCTTCATTATAATATATGGAGGACTATGGGGTGTGGATTTTAATATATGGAGGACTATGGGGGTGCATTATACTGTATGGAGACTTATGGGCATACATTATAATATATGGAGAACTATGGGAGGTACATTCTACTATATGATGGAGTATGGGGTGCATTTTACTATATGGAGGACTATGATGGTATATAATATTATAAGAAGGACTATGTGGGGCTAATTTTACTATATGGAATGCTATGTGGGGGTCAATATAATATTTGGATTGCTAATGGGGTCTTTTATAATGTGTGAAGGTCATTATACTTTATAGAGGTCTACTTGAGGGTAATTACACATTAAGTAAACAATTGTACAATGTGAAGGTTTCTGGGGGGTCCATCATACTGTCCAGAGGGTTGTGTGGGGCCCATTACACTGATTGGAGGGCTATTTGGGGCTATTTTACAGTGTGAAAAGGTGTAGGGGCCATTATAATGTATATAATCCCATTATACTGCAAGGAGGGCTGTGTGAGGGTCACAGTTGGGATCACAATATTGTGTTGGGTCACCATAATTTTTCATTCACATATTCTGTAGAAACAGGGTGTTATAAAGCTTACTCTGATAACATGAATGGAAAAGAAAAAATATTTAATTTGGTAATGATGACATGAATTTGAAAAAAAGTCATATAATATCATCCACTGTCACCTTTTGCAGTTTCCTCAGAACTAATAGGTCCTTTTTAAGGAGCTTAATGAAAGCTAATACAAACTGCTTTTGGTCCCTTTAAGAGAAAAGGAAAATCAGATAAGTGCATAGTCTGATCCAAAAGTCGAAAGTTACAGTTGCCCTATAATATATCAAAGTCTAACCTCTGGAGCTACATAAAATCAAATCAAAACCCATAAATTAAAGTTTTCAATACCCTCAGAGGATCTCTCCTATACATTACTGAACATACAGTGTACACAATTAAGCTATCGAACAGCAATTCGAGCGCAGGTAAGAAAATTAAAAAATGGTAAAATGGGATTCCCTGAAATGGGAGTTAACAGAGAGAAGTGAAGTTATTGTATTATTACAACCTGCGATTGTTACCGGTGGGCCATGACTCACCGCCTTTCCTTATTGCTCTCCTAGCAGGTCGTCTCTTCACGTGAATGGTGCCGCAGCTTTATGAGCTGTTGTGCTCTAACGCTATATGTAACGGGGTGCCAGGGGCGCCTCTGGGCTTGTAGTCGTGGCCATTGCTGAAAGGCTTACCCCTGGTTCCTCCGTTACTTCAAGACCGGGAGATGACTCAGTGGGGCAGAGTGTGGTGGTGTAACGATCATCCGGCGCATAAACACGTTCCACGCAGGGTTCAATGCAAATAAACGACATGTTTTATTTTCACACTTCTTCTTCAGAAAATAAACAGTGCAGTTACAGATACCGGGTACACTTGCTTGAGCTGGGGGACAACCTGCCCTGACGTACCCTCCAGTGGGGATGTGACCGGTTACTCCACTTCGCCGGGCTCCCACTAACAGCTACCCACAGGCCGGACCCACACCGGCTGCTTCACTCGCTAAGGTTCCGTCTCCTCCTGTCTTCTCCGGCGTCCCCTATCAGCTCCCACACTCTGCCCCCTTGTTGTTCACTCGCTCCTCCCGGGCCCAACTGCCACTTTCTACCCCACACACACTTTTTATCTTCCCCTGGTTTCGGCCGGCTCCTCCTCGTTCCCTGTGGCGACAGCCGTCCCACCCGGCCACTAGGGGGTGCATTAACACAATACAACATCAGTAAAACACTTTTATTAAAACAACATTAACATTTCCGGATGACTATGTTTCCTTTGTAGGGGTCTGCCCACCCACTACACTATATATATATATATATTTGTCAGCCGCTGACTGCTATATATTACCACACTCCCATGATAATATTTTCTTTTCAAATCAAACAAATGTTCTATTCAAGGGAATAACTCAGGGGCTTGTCACTGAGAGGAGATAAAACAATGATGGCACGATGAATAGATAAAACACATCTCCAATTTTTCAATTTTGTTAATGGAAAAAACTCCTACGGTTAATAAACAATAACACAGTAAATATATCTATCCAATGGTAAGCGGGAGGATAACGAGCCTAATGAAACATATTTGGTGTTAAAATGATTTAGCACAGTATTGTAGTTTAATAGCAATCACTGTATCTGAAGCTAAATTCTAAAATCTACAGTTAAATATACTGTACATAAACTACGCTTCTCAGTCTGAACAATATTTCAGTGAGGTATATACATAGGTTGGCGGGAGAGTTAAAGAGTTAAAATGTCCTTCTTGTGCCTTCTTTCCTCCTGGCAAGTCTTTGTATCTCTTCTTCTCCAATTCTTGAAAACAGTCTGGATATACTGTACATAATCTGCGTTTCTCAGTCTGAATCACATTTCAGTGAGGTATATACACTGTGTGCAGAATTATTAGGCAAGTTGTATTTTAGAGGATTTTTTTTATTATTGATCAACAACTATGTTCTCAATCAACCCAAAAGACTCATAAATATAAAAGCTTAATATTTTGGAAGTTCTAGTGTTTTTTTTTTACATTTGGCTATCTTAGGAGGATATCTGTTTGTGCAGGTAACTATTTCTGTGCAGAATTATTAGGCAACTTGATAAAAAGCAAATATATTCCCATCTCACTTGTTTATTTTCACCAATATAACTGCACAAATCTTAGAAATAAACATTTCTGACATGCAAAAACAAACCCCCGAAAAATTAGTGACTAATATAGCCACCTTTCTTTATGATGACACTCGACAGCCTACCATCCATAGATTCTGTCAGTGGCTTGATCTGTTTACGATCAACATTGCGTGCAGCAGCCACCACAGCCGCCCAGACACTGTTCTGAGTGGTGTACTGTTTTCCCTCCCTGTAGATCTTACATTTTATGAGGGACCACAGGTTCTCTATGGTGTTCAGATCAGGTGAACAAGGGGGCCATGTCATTATTTTTTCATCTTTTAGACCTTTACTGGCCAGCCCCGCTGTGGAGTAGTTGGATGCATGTGATGGAACATTGTCCTGTATGAAAATCATGTTTTTCTTGAACGATACCGACTTCTTCCTGGACCATTGCTTGAAGAAGTTGTCTTCCAGAAAATGGCATTAGGTCTGGGAGTTGAGCTTCACTCCATACTCAACCGAAAAGGTCCCACAAGTTCATCTTTGATGATACGAGCACATACCAGTACCCCACCTCCACCTTGCTGGCGTCTGAGTCGGAGTGGAGCTCTCTGCCCTTTACTGATCCAGCCTTTTGCCCATCCATCTAGCCCATCAAGAGTCACTCTCATTTCATCAGTCCATAAAACCTTTGAGAAATCAGTCTTAAGATAATTCTTGGCCCAGTCTTGAGGTTTTATCTTATGTTTCTTGTTCAAAGGTGATTGTTTTTCAGCCTTCCTTACCTTGGCCATGTCCCTGAGTATGGCACACCTTGTGTGTTTTGATACTCCAGTAACGTTGCAGCTCTGAAATATGGCCTAACTGGTGGCAAATAACATCTTGGTAGCTTCACGCTTGATTTTCCTCAATTCATGGGCAGTTATTTTGCGCTTTTTTTGCCCAAAACGCTTCTTGAGACCCTGTTGGCTACTTGCCATGAAACGCTTGATTGTTCGGTGGTCACACTTCAAAAGTTTGGCAATTTCAAGACTGCTGCATACCTCTGCAAGACATCTCACAGTTTTGGACTTTTCAGAGCCCATCAAATCTCTCTTCTGAATCATTTTGCCAAAGGAAAGGAAGTTGCCTAATAATTAAGCACACCTTATATAGGGTGTGGATGTCATTACACCACACCCCTCCTCATTACAGACATGCACATCACCTGATTCACTTGATTGGTAGTTTGCTTTCAAGCCTATACAGCTTAGAGTAGGACAACATGTATAAAAATAATCATGTGAGCAAAATACTCATTTGCCTAATAATTCTGCACACAGTGTACATAGGATGGCGGAAGAGTTAAAGAGTTAAAATGTCCCTCTTGTCTCTTCTTTCCTCCTGGCTAGTCTCTGTAGCTCTTCTTCTCTAAGGCCGACGTCACACGGTACGATCTATCGTGCGATCACACGAGCGATCGTGCCCACCCCCGTCGTTTGTGTGTCACGGGCAATTAGTTGCCCATGGCGCACAAAGTCGGTCACCCCCTGTCACACGTACTTACTTCCCGGACGACGTCGATGTGGGCGACGAACATCCTCTTCCTGAAGGGGGAGGGACGTTTGGCGTCACAGCGATGTCACACAGCGGCGACCCAATAGAAGCGGAGGGGCGGAGATGAGCGGGACGTAACATCCCGCCCACCTTCTTCCTTCCGCATTTACGGCGGGACGCAGGTAAGCTGTGTTTGTCATTCCCGGGGTGTCACACGGAGCGATGTGTGCTGCCTCGGGAATTATGAACAACCGGAGCACAGAAGGAGGACCGACATTTTGAAAATGAACGACGTGTCAACGAGCAACGATAAGGTAAGTATTTTTGCTCGTTCACAGTTGTTCGGAGGTGTCACACAGTACAATATCTCTAACGATGCCGGATGTGCGTCACGGAATCCATGACCCCGACGACATTTTACCCGATATATCGTACCGTGTGACGCCGGCCTTAGTCTTGGAAACAGTCTGGATATACTGTACATAATCTGCGTTTGTGAGTCTGAACCATATTTCAGTGAGGTATATACATAGTATGGCGGGAGAGTTAAAATGTCCCTCTGCCTTCTTTACGCCTGACTAGTCTCTGTAGCTCTTCTTCTCCAATTCTTAGAAACAGGCTGGATGTAATACTGTCACTCATTTCTCACCAGCAGATGGCAGACAGCTGTTGTGACATCCGGTGTGCAGTGTACCCAGGACGCCGGGTACTGGTTGGATATTCTAGAAGTGTCACGCATGGTGGTGGTTCTGCCCAGTACCTGGTGCTCCAATGACAGTGAAAAGCACATGGCTGGGGATAGGCAAGGAGTTAACATGGACATTACTGTTTCCCTCTAGCTAGATTATAGTGGCGTGCCCCTTTACGTTACTGCAGGGAAGCAGGAGAGACAGGAGATAGTTAAACAGTGAATCAGGTCGGCTTTTACTACAGACAACAGCCGAAAGTTATACAGCTATAGATGATATAACATTCTCAGTTGTTGTGCAGTGACTACCGAAGTTCCACAAGGTACACGGGAACCCCTGGCCATAGGGGCTAGGGAAAGGGAGCAGGGTCACTTCCTAAACTCACCTGAGGCTGATCCATACACTTTTTAAGGTCCCTATACGGGTTCTTTCACCCCGTTGCCGATCATGTTCCTATCCCTGTCTTTCCCTGGACTCAGTTCTGCATAGTGCACAGGGCAGCAGAAACGCTAGTCCCACTCTAGGTTAAAGACACAGAAAAGATTAGACAGACAAGGGTAAAATAAACAGCAATTGTACAAACACTCCAAACAACAAGAGGTAATAATGAGGAACGGACCAGAGGGGAAAAAACAAAAAGGACTAAGGATTTAGCATTGTCCTACTAAAATATGCACAACCTTCACTAAATTAGATGTTATCTAGATGAGAGCATATGTTGTTCTAAAATCTCTATATAATACTCAGTATTGATAGGGCCATCCATGTTGTTTAATCTGCCCATGCCAAAGGGGCATGCAGAAATGCAACCCCATACTATCATAGATGCAGTATTTTTAACTGTGTGCTGATGACAAGCTGGATGGCCCCACTTTTCTAAAGAATACAGCAGTCATGGTTTCCATAAATAATTTAATATTTTGATTCACCTGATTCCAGAACAGTTCTCTAGTTTTCCTAAATCCATTTTAAATACGTTTTGGCCCAGAGAAGAAGGCACCGTTTCAGGATAAGTATATTCAGTGAATGATAGAGCTTTAACTTGGATTTGCTAGTAACAGGGCAAACAGTGTAAACTGACAATAATTTGTGGAAATATTCCTACGCCCATACAGTGATGTAATTGACCGAATCATGCCTATATTTAATGCAATGCTGCCTTTGGGCTCATAGAAAAAGAGCTTCCAATATTGACCATCGGCCTTGTTCCTTGTGCACATGAATTTCTCCAGAATCTCTCAATCTTTTGATGATATTACCGTATTTTTCGGACTATAAGACGCACGTTTTTCCCCCAAATGTTGGGGGAAAGTGGGGGGTGCGTCTTATTGTCTAAATGTGGCTGCGGGGAATGAGGGTGCTGCGGTGGAGCGGGTCATCGGGGGCACGAGCAGGCTGTAGCAGCGCCTGCCGTGACCACGTGGGCCCGCTCATTAGATATGCACACCAATCCTCCCGCCCATCATCTCTCAGCGGTGAAGCCGGCGCTGACAGGTGGGCGGGGTGATGGGCGGGGAATGCACGCATATTAAACAACCTGCCTGCATGATCACCCCTGGCAACTACAGCCTGGAGTGATCATGTGCGGCTGTATTCACTACCCCCGTGCATCATTATCAGCGTGGGGTGCAGTGAATCAGTACACTCACCCGTCACCGTGTGTGGAGCCGTCCCCCTGCAGCATCGCGGTGTCTTCCTGTCTGTGCCGGTCAGCTGATCTGTGTAGAAAGCGGTGAGCACAGCGATGACGTCATCATTGTGCGCGCCGCTAGTGTCCACACAGATCAGCTGACTGGGACAGACAGGAAGACACCGCGATGCTGCAGGGGGACGGCGCCACACACGGTGACGGCTCCACTCAGCGGCACTGCAGCTGAGACAGAGAGGAAGATGATTGGTGCTGCATGGAGTGAGGAAAGGTGAGTATAAATGTTTATTTTTTTTTCTGTGCCACAGGATACAGGCCATATACCAGGATGGGGGTATATTCTGAGCAGGATGGGGGTATATTATGAGCAGGATGGGGGTATATTATGAACAGGATGGGGGTATATAGCAGGATGGAGGTATATGAGCAGGATGGATGGGGTATATGAGCAGGATGGTGGGTATATAGCAACATGGGGGTATATGAGCAGGATGGATGGGGTATATGAGCAGCATGAGGGTATGTGAGCAGGATGGATGGGGGTATATGAGCAGCATGGGGGTATATGAGCAGGATGGATGGGTTTATATGAGCAGCATGGGGGTATATGAGCAGGATGGATGGGGGTATATGAGCAGCATGGGGGTATATGAGCAGGATGGATGGGGGTATATGAGCAGGATGGGGGTATATGAGCATGATGGGGGTATATGAGCAGGATGGGGGTATATGAGCATGATGGGGGTATATGAGCAGGATGGGGTATATGAGCAGGATGGGGGTATATAGCAGGATGGATGGGGGTATATGAGCAGGATGGATGGGGGTATATGAGCAGGATGGGGGTATATGAGCAGGATCATATACAAGGCAGGAGGATCGTTACCAGAATGGGGTACCTTAGTAGAGAATTTGGGGACATTACTCCCATAACAGTTTCAGCAGCAGATCCTCGCCCCATAACAGTGTATCATGACCACATTTTTTGGTTAAAATTTTATTTTATTATTTTCCTCCTCTAAAACCAGGTTGCGTCTTATGGTCAGGTGCGTCTTATAGTCCAAAAAATATGGTATGTATAGTTTATGGGGAAATATTTAGTTATTATAATTTTTCATGTTAAGGAACAGTTTTCTTAAGTTGTTGAACAATTTTTAGATGCAGTTGTTTACAGATTGGTCAACCTCTGCCCATATTTGCTTCTAAGGAGTACTTTGCACGCTGCGGCATCGCTAGCCGATTATAGCGATGCCGAGTGCGATAGTCCTTGCCTCCGTCGCAAATGCAATATCTTGTGATAGCTGCCGTAGCGAACATTATCGCTACAGCAGCTTCACACGCACTTACCTGCCCTGCAACGTCGCTCTGGCCGGCGACCCGCCTCCTTTCTAAGGGGGCGGGTCGTGCGGCGTCACAGCGGCGTCACGCGGCAGGCGGCCAATAGAAGCGGAGGGGCGTAGATGAGCGGGACATAAACATCCCGCCCACCTTCTTCCTTCCTCATTGCAGGCGGGACGCAGGTAAGGAGATGTTCCTCGCTCCTGCGGCTTCATACACAGCGATGTGTGCTGCCGCAGGAACGAGGAACAACATCGTACCTGTCGCTGCAGCGAAATTATGGAAATGACCGACACTACACAGATCACCGATTTTCGACGCCTTTGCGATCGTTTATTGGTGCTTCTAGGCTTTACACATTGCGACGTCGTTACTGGCGCCGGATGTGCGTCACTTTCGATTTGACCCCGACGAGATCGCAGTAGCGATGTCGCAACGTGCAAAGACCCCCTAAGTGACTCTACTTTTCTAACATGCTCTTTTTATACACAATTTAATGGCTCTCCAGCTGTTTTTCAATAGTACAGCTTTTCATAAACTGTCTCAATGTTTTTGAGATTTGTTGTTGCCATCAATAATGAGCTAAATGTTTCAAATGAAATTAAAATTATTCTGTTGTGAATAAAACATGGGATAAAACAGAGATTTTCAAATCCTTGCATTCTCATTTTCTTTACATTTTGCACTACGTCCCAACTTTTTTGAAATTGAGGTTTTATAGATACAGTTTGTGTGTTTTCTTTGAAATTTGTGTTTGTCTTTTTTCATTTCCTTTTTAAAATAGCCATGATTTTTTATTTTTCAGTCAATCAATTTGTGTGGAGACTTGTTATTCTGCGTGGAATTCTGATATTTTAATTTATGCCAATTTGTGGTGGCTATGATCACTTTTAATTGCTTTTTTCTGCTGTGTTGTGGCAACTAAAAAAATAAAATTTTAGTTGTTTTTTGCTTCTTTAAAGCATTTACCTGTCAGCCTACTTTATTTTATATATTGTTTTAGATTGGATGGTTATAAACACTGCAATACCATATGTGTAGATTCTTACTTGGGAAAAGATATAGTATGGGACTTACATTTTTATTTTTTAATAGTTCAAACTTTTTTTTTTTTTTAATGTTTTAGTCCCCTAGGTGGTTAAAAAATGTCAAAATCATGGTCTCTTATGATGTCTAGCCTTTAACTGGACATCACAGGAGAATAAACATGACAGGCGCAATGACTGCCAGCAGGCTCCTGACTGTTAGCAGGCTCCTGTCTTTCATGGCAACCCATTTGCAACCAAGACAAACGCCGCCTGGGTCGGATCGCAGCTAATGCCTCAGCACCATTTGGCTGTTCCTGTGTGTTGCATGGACTGTAACTCCCTGCTGCTTTAATGCCCTATGGGGAGGGTGACAATTGATGCTACTGTACAACTGTCTGCCTGAAAGCATTTTGAATTTCGCGATTCCAAAATGGGTCTCAAACTTCTGTCTTGTGGGTAGTGCCATGCTTCTGGGAAGGATAGACCTACACCGGTCACTATAGCATGTCTTAATTTGGAAAATTAATGCTAGCCTACAGCCTTTGAATTGCATGTACTGTACCTCCCTGCTGTTTTAAGGTCCTATAGGGAGGGGTGCAATTGATGCTACTGTACTACTGTCTGCCTGAAAGGATTTTGAATGTCGAGACTCGAAAATGGGTCTGAAACGTATGTCTTGTGGGTAATGCCAGGCTTCCGAGAGGGACAGGCCTACACCTGCCACTCAGGCGTGTCTTCATTTTTTAAATATAAATGTCAGCCCACAGCCTGTGTATTGCATGGTCCATATCTCATTGCTATTTTAACACCCTATTGTGAGGGGGGCAATTGATAGTACTGTATTGCTGTCTGCCTGAAAGGATTTTGAATGTTGATACTCCAAAATGAGTCGAAGACCTATGTCTTGTATGTCTTGTGGGCATTGCCAGGCTTCTTAGATCGAGAAGCCTATACCAGTCAATGAAGCATGTCTTAATGTTGCAATGATAATGCCGGCCCACAGCCTGTGTGTTTCATGGACCTTATCTCCCTGCTGTTTTAAGGCCCTATGGGGGGGCAATTGTTGCTATTGTACTGCTGTCTGCCTGAAAAGCTTTTGAATGTCGAGACTTAAAAATGGAATTAAAACTTATGTCTTGTGGGTAGTGCCCTGCTTCTGGGATCAAGAGACCTACACTAGTTACTGTAGCATGTCTTAATTTTGCAAATTATAATGCTGGCCCACAGCCTGTGTGTTGCATGAACCGTACCCCCCCAGTTCTTTTAAGACCCTATAGGGAGGGGGGCAATTGATGCTACTGAACTGCTGCGTGCCTGAAAGGATTTTGAATGTCCAGACTGCTAGATAGGTCTCAAAATTGTCTCTTGACTTAAGGTAATAATAATATAATAATTAAAAAGTTTATATTTATAGTGCCAATATATTTTGCAGCACTTTACAATCAGGTAGTGGCTTGTATAGACAAAAACAAAACAAAACAGCACACAGTTCAGCATCTACAGTAGGAATGAGGGCCCTGCTCGAATGCTTACAATCTATGGGGAAAGAGGGGGACACAAAAGGTAAAGCATACTTGCAGTATCTGGTCTGGCCATTGTTATGATAATTTATTGATTTCATATAAAATTGAACCTTTTAGGTGCACTTATGTGCTATTGGTAGTATGGAGGATATGAGGACAGAAATAGGAGGGAGAAGGATATGAATTCCATTTAGAAGGTGGGACAGGGGAGAGTTAGGTTAGTAAGTTATTATAAGTTTGCCTGAAGAGATGTGTTTTTAATGCATGCTTAAAAACTTGTTGGCTAGATATTAGTCGCATTCTTGAGGAGTAGTGCATTCCAGAAAACTGGCGCGGCATGAGAAAAGTCTTAAGCCTGCTTTACACGCTGCAATGTATCTTACGATGTGTCGGCGGGGCCACGTTGTAAGTGACGCACATCCGGCATCGTAAGGTACATTGCAGTGTGTGACAGGTACATGTGATTACGATTGAACGGTAAAGCGTTCATCGCATACACAGCGTACCTTTCTCTAGAATTGCACGTCGGATTGTTCATCGTACCCGGGGTTGCACACATTGCAGTGTGTGACACCCCGGGAACGATGAACAGATCTTACCTGCGTCTTGCGGCTCCCGGCCCACAATGTGGAAGGAAGGAGGTGGGCGGGATGTTTACGTCCCGCTCAGCTCTGCCCCTCCGCTTCTATTGGCCAGCTGCCGCGTGATGTCGATGTGACGCCGAACGTCCCTCCCACTCCAGGAAGTGGACATTCGCTGCCCACATCGAGGTCGTATGAAAGGTAAGTACGTGTGATGGTGGTTAATCGTTTGTGTGGCACGTTCAACAAATTGAACGTGCCACACATACGATGGGTGGCGTTGCAAATTGCAACGTGTAAAGCAGGCTTAGAGACAGAGGTGTGAGGTTTGTATTATGGAGGATGTTAGCCTAAGATATTTGCGGTACAAAGGGGGCAGGTAAGATGATAGACAGAGATGAGGGATGAGATATATGGTGGTGCAGAGCTGTGGAGAGCTTTGTGGGTGAAAGATATGGGTTTGTATTGTTTTCTGTAGCTGATAGGTAGCCAGTGAAGTGACTGGGACAAGATGGAGCCATCAGTGAAGCGGCTGGACATGAATATGACCCTGGCTACTGCATTCAAGATGGATTGGAGAGGAGAAAGCTTGGTCAGAGGGAGACCGATAAGTAAAGAGTTACAATAGTCCAGACAAGAATGAATAAGAGCCACAGTAAGGGTTTTAGCTATTTCGAAGGTTAGAAATGGTTGGATTCTAGAGATGTTTTTAAGATGCAGGTGACATGTGTGAGTGAGTGGTTGTATATGGGGAGTGAAGGAAAGATCTGAGTCAAATATAAACCCAAGACAGTGAGCATGCCACTTGGGGGTAATGATTAATCATCGAAGGTAATTGAGATGTTGGGTATAAGGTTCGAAGTTTGGTTCGATAAAAATTCGACGAACATACCCTTTGTTCGGTTCGGTTCTTCTCACCAGCCTGTACTCCAATGCTAAATCATTATGACAGTTTATGGTGTCACATTCATACATAGTAAAGTGATTGGACAGCTTAAATGCAATGTGCATGGCAGCCTATGAGTCTTTTTTAGATTCTGTGTAACAAAATGACTAGCCTGTATAGCAAGATAAGGATTGTGCGTATTTACACCAAGGCTGTGGAGCACAGTCCCGTTTTTTAGTTCATGGACACTTTCACTGTTTGACTTTAACTGGATTTCACTTTTAATACAGTCGCTTTAATGCAGGAACATGACATGTCAAGTGATAAAGTCACGGGCTCTCTAACGGGTCAGCACCCAGATTGGATTTTTACTAGTGTTTGAATCCATTTACAAGACTTTTCTTTGAGCTTATCAGCTTTAATGAAAAAGCCAGTGTTATTTTATTTATATCAGTCACAAGAAGTTTCATGCTGTTCTTCTCATCATAGACCTTCAAGCATTGCGGAATAAAGAGAGAGCTTGATCTCTGTCACTACTAATCTGTAACTTTGTTTTACAGGTGGCTACTTCTCCCTTACAGGCAGCCTTTTGCCTTATTAGAAATTCATGGGGGTTTGTACACACAGAACATTCCTATTACCAATGGGCTGCCCAAGGGGAAGAGGCTGAGATTGGGACATGCCATTAAGAAGGAATGACAGGAAATGTTCCCATATTTAATGAAAAGGTAATGTGTACATGGATACAGCTCATTGCCTCAAGAACAGATAGGCAGAATGTGTAATTTGAGTTAATTATATACACATACGGTGTATGGCTGATGCCGGCTAATGCACCATTAAGTATGGACACGCTGTGTACACTTACCTAATGTGATAGATCGTTTTCTTATACACTGTAGGTAACAAGGAAATATTCATTTTTTATTGATCAGATCTTTACTTTGTTTGCTAAAGCTTGTGGAGTTTTACAGGAAGGTAAAAGTAATAGAGAACCATTAAAACTTAAGGCCCTGTCACACACAGAGATAAATCTGTGGCAGATCTGTGGTTGCAGTGAAATTGTGGACAATCAGTGCTAGGTTTGTGGCTGTGTACAAATGGAACAATATGTCCATGATTTTCCTGCAACCACAGATCTGCCAAAGATTTATCTCTGTGTGTGACGGGGCCTTTATGGTTGTAAACAATGTGACACGGTTGCAGCTCAACATTGGCAACCCACCTCTTGGAAATGGGGTACACTGCAGGGTTGCCAATTTCATTTTTTATTTTTTTCTGGACAGCTTATCATAAAAAAAATCATGAGCAGACAATATTTTTTATGGACACATTGTAAAACCATAATAAATCATTATAATTATAAGTGATAATGTCTACATCTGATATGAAGACATGAGCTACATTCACTATAAATTGTTAAGCCCGCTTTACACGCTGCAATTAATCGTGCGATCGCATTTGCGATCGCACCCGCCCCCATCATTTGTGCGGCATGGGCAATTTGTTGCCCATGTCGCACAATGCTATAACCCCCCGTCACATGTACTTACCTTCCAAACGACCTTGCTGTGGGTGGTGAACATCCACTTCCTGAAGGGGGCGGTTTGTTCGGCGTCACAGCGACGTCACACAGCGGCCGGCCAATAGAAGCGGAGGGGTGGAGATGAGTGGGATGTAAATATCCCGCACACCTCCTTCCTTCCGCATTGCCGGCGAGACGCAGGTAAGCTGTGTTCGTCGTTCCCGGGGTGTCACACGGAGCGATGTGTGCTGCCTCGGGAACAATGAACAACCGGACGTTCGATTTTTTGAAAATGAGTGACGTGTCAACGATGAACGAGAAGGTGAGTATTTCTGCTCGTTCACCGTCGCACGTAGCTGTCACACTAACCATGCCTGATGTGCATCTGTTACAACGTGACCTCGCCGACATCTCGTTAGATACATCGTAACGTGTAAAGCCCGCTTTACATGATGATAATTACATTCAAAATAATCTGCAGCAGTTTCTTTAACTTCAAAAAAATCACGGACGCCTTCAAGGGAACCTGAGAGGTCCAGCATGCCCTCCCTCTCACGGGGGCATGATAACATGATTTCCAAAGAGTCATTGTCTTCGTTAGCTCTCTGCAAATCCTGCACATGCGCATGCTTTCTTCCCTAACATTATTGCGCCTCTGAAGCTAGGTGTATTCTTCCCGGATTCAGAGAGGTGCACTGTACATGTCCAGAAGTAAAACCACTGTCTTCTTAACATTTCGACATGTTCAGTGCTTTTCTGAATCCGGGAACGTACACCCAACTTTAGAGGTGCAATGATGTTAGTGAAAAAAGGCGCGCATGCACAGGATTGTTAGAGAGCTGGCGATGATGCCGATTCTTTGGAAATCATGTTATCACACCCACAGCGGCATAACTTGTGCTTAGGAACGACTTGTTTTGGAAATGATTGCCCCATCAATTAGTCAAAGGGTTAATTTACATATGAAAATCCCCTTTTTCAATAAGTGTTTAGGTGTCTGGCCATATAAAGGGCTTGTTAGGCAGGGTATTTAGTAATAAATATATAAATGATTTTGGGTGGGAGGGCATGGGGGACCTGTCAGGTTCTCTTTAATTTTTTTTAAGGACAGGGCAAAAAAGTGCCCTATTTGTATGGAGTGTCTTAAAATATCTGGATGTTTGGCAACCCAGGTACACCATCCTTTACCATGATATAATGGTAGCATACAGTAAAGGGCCATTTACACGCTGCGACATCGCTAACGATATATCGTCGGGGTCACGGTGTTTGTGACGCACATCTGGCATTGTTAGCGACATCGCAGCGTGTGACACCTATTAGCAACCTTAAACGATCGCAAAAGAGTTAAAAATTGTTGGTCTGTAACACTTCGTTCATTTACTAAAAACCGTTGTCTGGTCAGTAGCGAGGTTGTTCGTTGTTTACGTTGGTTACAGCTTACCGCAGGCTGCCAGACGCCGGCTCCTGCTCCCTGCACATTCAGGATTGTTGCTCTCTCGCTGTCACACACAGCGATGTGTGCTTATCAGCGGGAGAGCAACAATAAAGAAACGAACCAGGGCTGTGTGTAACGAGCAGCGATCTCACAGCAGGGGCCAGATCGCTGCTCAGTGTCACACACAGCGAGATCGCTAATGAGGTCACAAAAACCGTGACTCAGCAGCGATCTCGCTGTGTGTGAAGCACTCCTTAGAGAGAGTTAATAGCAGGGAGGAGTTTAGATAGTAAAAAAGATAGGAAGAAAAGAAATAGGAAGATAGTCACCAGGGGATAGTAACAGACTGTCTGTGAGAGATGTGGTGAGAGGAGAACCCCATTACCTTTAATTTGTTGTGACCTTTGGGTCGAATCCGGGTCCTGGACATGCAGGGTTCTGGGGAGGAGAGGACTATATGAACTGTGTCCCAAGGTGTTGGTCGAGTTCGTGCGGCCCGGGTGTTAGCCGTTCTCTGGCGGGTACCCAAAGAGCCCCCTCAGTCGGCGGAAGGTCAGTGGGCTCCAAAGCAAGGAGTAGGTCCTAACAAAAATGAGCAGAGGAGTACTGGCACAGAAGGCCCCATCAATAGTTTCCATCTAAAACCCTGTGGGTGGGACAAGGGGTGACCGGAAGGACTTTTTGATTTTGCTGTGTAAAATGAAGCGGAGAGAGAGGGTGAGGGGTTCAGGGGCTCCATCGGAAGTCGGAGTACCAAGGAAGCTGTCAGCCCGCATAGTATATGTAATACCCATTGCTAATGGAAACCCCTTCAGGGAACAAGAGTGTACCTGCTTAAAGCATGAAGAATCTGTTCATTTGATTGCTGTCATTAAAGAAGTTTTGATGAAGAAGTCTGTGGAAGTGTCAGTTTGTGTGGCAGCAAGAGAAAATATTCCTAACACTGAGTTGCACTAAAGCGGTTATTGGGGCGCAGAGAAATTACATCGGGCTGTGCTGCAGCCGAACAGCAGTCTCTGCTATGACTAGCACGGCCCCCGACCCTCCCATTAACAGACACCTCAGCGAAGAAAGAACCTATTTTTATTTCTGCATCATGGATGTGCCCTATGATAAGTGCCCAGGTCATTGCAGACATTGTAAACCCCTTTTCTATTTTGTTGAAATACTCACTCTTGTTTTAACAAACTGCATAAATCAATAGTACAAAAAAAAGCTATAACAAATTTTACATTTTACCAGACAAACATGCATCTGTCTACATTAATGAGCCACATTTTCTCTTCTGCCCTCTGCCTGAACTCATCATTTACTCTGGAAAAAGTATTAAACTCATGACACTTACAGGGAACCTGTCACCAGATTTGGGGTCTATAAGCTGCGGCCACCACCAGTGAGCTCTTATATACAGCATTCTAACATGCTGTATATAAGAACCGAGGCCGCTGTCTAGAACAAAAAAAACACTTTATAATACTTACCTAAGCGGTCGCTGCGGTGGAGTTGGGTCATATGGGCGTCTCCGTTCTCTGGGGCCGGCGTCTCCTCTTTTGGACAACTTTGTCGTCCTTCTTTTGAAGCTGGGATGCATGACGTGTCCTACGTCATTCACACAGGCCGGCATTGAGGTCCTGTGCAGGCGCACTTTGATCTGCTCTGGACAGGGCAAATCAAAGTATTGTAGTGTGCCTGCGCGGGACCGGCGAGTGTGTATGACGTAGGATGCGTCATGCACACAGGCTTCATAAGGAGGATGAAGATGGTCGGAACAAGAGGTTCCGGCACTGGAGCACAGAGACGCACATATGCCCAAACTCCACCGCAGCAACCGTTTAGGCAACTATTATAAAGTGATTTTTACGCTCTACACAGCGGCCTGGGTTATTATATACAGCATGTTAGAATGCTGTATATAAGAGCCCACTGGTGGTGGCCGCAGCTTATAGGCCCCAAATCTGCTGACAGATTCCTTTTAAGCTAAAGCAGGTTGGCAGCTCCCTAAAGGATCATATTACATATTAATGGTTTTGAAAATGGAAGAGAGGAAGGAGTGTAAATCGGAAGCATCAAGACACACATTCTGCTGCTTGAAAGGTAGTGCTAAGCTGGCTTCACAGCAACACTACTCAATATTACTGTATAATGTCCTCCAAGCTGTTCATTCTTCAGAATGCATGTTACATAGAGACAGGAGAGCAGAAATCTCTTGGTCTCTGTTGCATCAAAGCAGCTAGTTTCCATTCACTAGCTCAGAGACAACTAAAAAAAAAATAAGTTAGAACCTGTAGAGAGGGAACTGGTGATATATGCAGGATACAAGTCATATAAATCAAGAAATAGTGTTATTCCTTGTGTACCTGTACACATACAGTATATCTTATTCTAATAAGTTACCTAAAGTGACAAACTGCACTTTATCTAAAAATATATAAACTAATATATGGGAATATTCTTGTACTTTCCTCTGGTTTTGTGAACGAGACATTTTACTCTCTGTGGGTACTGTAGCTTATAAAAACAGCAATAAAATGCTGACAATTGGAAAACAATGTGAAAACAAGGAAAACATAAGAAAAGTGTTCAGAAGGTCTGCGGGGAACCTGATGCAGCTACTGAGCCGTGGTCTTCCTCTGTCCCTGTTTTAAAACCCTGTTTTCTAATAAGGTAAATTGACCTCATCAAAATGTTATGGAATTATGTGTTACTTTATACTGAGCAGAAAGTGTGGATTACTAAGAAATCGATTTCTTTAAAATGTCATTTGTGACTGTACACATCCAACCAGATTAGATTTTATTTGACAGCAGTGAAGTTCAGCTGGGAACAATCAGTACTTAAAAGAGATTCAAAGGCCAAAACATTTGCGATAGAGCGCTCGACTCAAGATAGCGAGAGAACGTTCTTATGCCGTTCCCCAAATCATGCAGCAAAATGATTTCATGACCGTCTCTAACATGGCACATAACAGAGTTATTTGTATACATGAATCACTACATAAAGGATAACGGCTGAAGCGATGTCTCTAGTAATTGACTGCAAGACATAGTAATGAAAAAAACTCAAGAAAACCTTAACAGTGGAAGACTAAAAGAAAACTCCCCTGAAGATGTAAGTGTAATACAAAATACCAGTTTCTGAATTGTCTTCTTATATGTGGGTTATGTTGGTCTATCTGTTCCTCAATTATCCACCTAGGCAGGGTTCACATTGTGCGTTTGGTACACATCAGTTTTTCCATCAGGTCTTCCGTCTAAAGCCATGAATAAAGGCTGCTTTACACCTTTCAATTCTGCATACGATATCGTATGCGATGTGACACGCCCCCCATCATATGTGCGACACGTTCAATTTGTTGACCGTGTCGCACAAACGATTAATTGCTGTCACACGTACTTACCCGTCCATACAACCTCGATGTGGGCGGTGAACATCCACTTCCTGGAGTGGGAGGGACGTTCGGCGTCACAGCGACATCACACGGCAGCCGGCCAATAGAAGCGGAGGGGCGGAGAGGAGTGGGACGTAAACATCCCGCCCACCTCCTTCCTTCTGCATTTCCGGCGGGAGCCATGGGACGCAGGTAAGAACTGTTCATCGTTCCCGGGGTTGTCACACACTGCAATGTGTGGTACCTCGGGAACATTGAACAACCCGACGTGCAATTTTATGGAAATGAACGACGTGTATGCGATGACCGGTTTTACATTCAATCGCAATCGCACGTAGCTGTCACACGCTACAACAACACTAACAATGCCGGATGTGCATCACTTACGACGTGACCCCGCCGACACATCTTTAGATTTGTTGTAGCGTGTAAAGCCCGCTTAACTGTATTGAATGAATTGGATTAATTTGTCATTTTGCCCTGCCAAAGTCATCAGGCTTAGAAAATGTTGTTCTGATGTGTATGGGGTCTCCAGTGTTACACAGCAGCCCTTGGCTTGTTTCCCCCCTTTCTTCCTAATTTTGTATTAGAGCAGTGGTCCACAAACTTTCTTGAATGCCACATTGAACTGTGCAAATTGTCTGTTCTGTGAGGAAGTACACAAACTCTAGTGTCACATATTGGAGGTAGGAATCCTAAAAGTCAAAAGTGACCCTTTCATGAACCTTGTCATATATCTTAAGATTTATGCCAGATCGGAACCTCACTTTGCAGACACGGTCTTTCGGGATTGTTGTCCCTCGTCAGTGCAAAGTATGAGATCTGATCTGGCTGTATGTGAGGCTAAGGTGGGGTCTAAAGGCGAAGTTTTTCTCTTTACAGAGACTGACGCATCATTCCAGCATGCCAGTGGTGAGGAGACTTTAAGCCGCAATTCTCTTTTGGGAAATTTGCAATTTGTCTCTTCAGTAAGGAAGAAGATGAACTCTAGTTCCACCTATTGGAGGTAGCAATCCTAAAAGTCAAAATTGACCCTGCATATTTCCCAGAGGAGCATTGCTCTTCTGTTCGAAGCTACTCATAAAAGTCATCATCTGGAGACCTTCTCTTCATAGTTGGTTGCTATTCAATAGGATAAGGCACTTCTACCTCAAATTTTTAGTTGCTAGGGTGCTCAGGTAGGTTTCCAAACCATTTAATGTAGTAATATATAGAAGGCAACTTGAATTCAGTAAAATATGATGATTTTTTTATTTCATAATCAGTATAGTCAGACGTTGCGGCCCAAACATGGCCTTCATCAGTAACTGAAATATATTAACACAATAACCAAAATTACATAAAAAAAATAAATAATAAAAATTATAAAAATAAAACAGTAAGTACAGAAAATGTATACATAACAGATTAAATATCTGTATTAATAGTACCAGAAAATGTAGATAGAATAGACCAATACAATGAATGATACATCATAGGTGAATACAGTGCTGTATAGCAAAAATACTGGATCCAAAAGGAAGATCTTTTGGATCCAGTATTTTTGCTATACAGCACTGTATACACTTATGATATATCATTCATTGTATAGGTCTATTCTATCTACATTTTCTGGTACTATTAATACAGATATTTAATCTGTTATGTATACATTTTCTGTTTTATTTTTATAATTTTTATTATTTTTTTATGTAATTTTGGTTATTTTGTTAATATATTTCAGTTAGTGATGAAGGCCATGTTTGGGCCGCAACGTCTGACTATTCTGAGTATGAAATAAAAAAAATCATCATATTTTACTGAATTCAGGAGTGCATTGTATATATTACTACCATAGCTGGTTACTAGACTTGGTGCTAATGCACCAAGCTGGAAAACAATCATGAGCCAAACTTCAAAGACTCACAAGCTACATATGGCTCCTGAGCCACAAATTGAGAACCCATGTATTAGAGGCACGTAGCACCATGCGGATGCATATGAGTAAACGTGAGTGAAACAAACCAATGAATCAGATCAAAAATGTGAGAATCCATTCCAAAAAAGGAAAAGATGCTATTAAAGTTTTACAACTTGACTTACTGTTTATTTCAACATTTTCCTTCCCAACCTAAACGCTGAAACATTGAAATAGTAAGTGGTGTGTCAAGATCGTGTAGGCCACAAATCACGATATTTAAAAATTCTGGTGCCTTACCAAAAAAAAATCTTCAAAATGCCAGCCGCTAAGTTTTAGTCTGGTAGCTTTATTTTCCCGTCTGTTGTCAAGTGCAATCTGCATCCAGCAGCAGAGATACAAAAACTGATATCAGGAATTGGAGGAGGGTATTTGTCTCTATCTGTTCCTGATCTCCTGTCTATCATCTGTATCCAGTCATTACCAATTGGCAGATGTGATGCTAGCCACTACAGACGGGGAGTGTGGGTAGGAATGTAGTCAGGAAAGCTGGGGTCTGATAGCAGGAGGACACGTATAAGCACAAGGAGAAAACATAGGCATTGTCAGGGCAATATCCAAGGTTCAGAAGTCCAAAACAGCACGTAATAAGTTCAGGGAGAAAGCAGAGACGTAGTCAGGTAACGGTCCAAAATCAAACAGGCAGAAGGTCATGACAGGAACAGGGAGCAGGCAGAAAGGAGTCAAATAACGGTCTGGGGTCAGATAACAAAGATCAGAACAGAGATACAAACCAACAGCACAACTACAGAACCAGAATATACAACTGGCTATGTCCTGGGTGAGCATGCTCACTAAAGAAGCCTGAGCAATTACCAGAAAGGTGGGACACTTGAGTAATCAGCACCAACATGGAATCCTATACTATCAAACACACTGCTAGCTAGTAACACAGGAAAGTGCAGCAGAGCATCTCCAAAGGCAAGATCCTCTGCATAGAGGAATCGTGACAGGTGGAACACCTGAGTAATCAGCACCAACATTGAATCCTGTGCTATCAAAAACACAGCTAGCTAGTAACACAGGAAAGTGCAGCAGAGCATCTCCAAAGGCAAGATGCTCTGCACAGAGGACTCATGACAGCAGGCTTTCAGATTCAAGAAGACTGTTTGAATGCATACTGAAAATTGAGGAAAATTAGGTTTAAGTACTTTTGGCAGAATACTGATGGGCAGGAATCAACAACTCAAAAAAACTAGATGGCAAGTTACAGAGGTAACCAGCTGTGGCATACAAACTTATATTAAAAGCACAATATCACTACTAAAGAAACTAGAAGTATTTTTGAGAACTTTTTTTTTAGAACTGTAAAGAGTAAATATCTTGGTCCAATTGTCAATGGGAGGTAAATCTGTAAAAATGAGACTTTTCCAATGAATAAAAATGATAGCATTTTTCCTGAAATCACCTTGTCAGTACATTTGCATGCATCGCGACCAGTATGACGGCTCTTGGGGAAATCCTTGTCCTTGTCTCTATAAATTGTATTCTTCTTTAGGAATCTGTAGAGCCTTAAGGTATTGTCAATTTATCACAATAATGAAAATACCAAGCATGACTAAAAAATAATTAGTAATAATGTCTTTTTTGATAAAACTACTTATCCTTTAGAGACATTATTTAATGCATGGCTAATTATCATAAAGGCTTTCTGCAGAGATTTTACTTAAAGCAAATATCAGATTATTGTTAAAGTTTTGTAGATTCGGTGTCCACACACTGTCCCGATGTAATTAACATTCATCCTATAATTGTGCAGCAATAAAGCAGAGCCGGGGCCAACAGAGACATTTATGTCCGTCAAGTTGTGTGTGCGGTGTAATGTAGAGCTGGAAGGGATATTTTATTTATATTGATCAGGAAGAAATGTAATATAACATTGACCACTTGTGTCTTACAAACAGCATTAATGATTAGGGATGATCGAATACCTCAAATATTCGGCTTTGCGAATATTTGACAAATAGGTCGCCTCTATGCGAATATTCGATGCGCAATGTAAGTCTATGGGAAGCCCGAATAGTTCCGAATAGTTGTTATTCGGGTTTCCCATAGACTAAAGCGGCTGACTGACTGAAATCCAGGCAGAGCTGCAACAGGTACAAGTGTGAGCTGGTTTGTGTCTTCTCACATGTCACACAGTGCATAGAAAAGCCAAATAATAATATTATTCGGCCATTATATCTCTATATTATGGAAAAAGACACATTTTTCTGTGCTGTCTCTTAAGGCCACTTTACACGCTGCGATATCGTGACCGATATCGCTAGCGTGGGTACTCGCCCCCATCGGTTGTGCGACAGGGGCAAATCACTGCCCGTGGCGCACAACATCGCCCAGACCCGTCACACTACTTACCTGCCCTGCGACGTCGCTGTGACCGGCGAACCGCCTCCTTTCTAAGGGGGCGGTTCGTTCAGCGTCACAGCGACATGACAGCTGCGTCACTGAACCGCCGCCCAATAGAAGCGGAGGGGCGGAGATGAGCGGGTTGAACATCCCACCCACCTCCTTCCTTCCGCATTGCGGGCGGGAGGCAGGTAAGGAGAGGTTCCTCGTTCCTGCGGTGTCACACGTACCGATGTGTGCTGCTGCAGGAACGAGGAACAACTTCGCTACTGCTGCAGCAACGATATTAGAGAATGGACCCCCATGTCACCAATGAGCGATTTTGCATGTTTTTGCAATGATGCAAAATCGCTCAAAGGTGTCACACGCAACGGCATCTCTAAAGCGACCAAATGTGCGTCACAAATTCCGTGACCCCAACAAGATCACTTGAGCGATTTCGCAGCGTGTAAAGCGGCCTTAACATACTTTTAATAGCCACCAGGGTCCAACCTGCACAGCAAATTAGTTGCACAGGCAAGTTCCTTGCAGCTTCTCCTCACTCGCTGCCTAGATTGACAGGTTTTTGCCTATGTGCATGCATAGGTAGAGATCTTTCAATCCGAAGCAGCAAGTAGGTAGAAACCACTGAGGACCCGCCTGTCTGACTAGTCTATAGAGCAGTCTCGGTCCTCGGTGGCCATTCAAAGTATGTTTTTCTTTGAATTGCTTCAGCATTTTAGAATCAAACATACCAGCCAGTTCTTGATACAGGCTGCCCACGGATGGTTTTTAGGTTCACTTTAATTTTTATTTTTATTTTTATTCTAAAATGAATATCTGTGCCTTGAATATGCAGAATTCCTGCATAATTGTGTGCCATTTTTATTGATTTTGAGGACTGAGAAGAGGTTAAAAATCCTAACCAACTACTATACTCACTTCTCCTCACCTTTCCCGATACGTATTCTGCTGCAGCACACCATTCATCGTCTTCTTCTTCAGTTCAGTCATCCTCCAACCCTGATGTTCTGGCAGGTGCCAACAAATTTATTTGATGCAAATCACATCTTCCCTAAGAAATGACCAAATCTGCCAGAATCACATTTCGGAAAATTCAGCCAAATCTTCTGCTAAATATATATTAAATGACAATTAAGGTTTTAAATGTTCAAATATCCTCTTCAGAAGGAAGAGGACTTGATCTATCCCACCACCTGTTGGATGTAACCATCCTAAAAGTCAATATTAACCCTTTAATGAGCTTTGCCTTATAACTTAAGGCCATGTCTCACTAAGCAACATCGCTAGCAACATCGCTGCTGAGGCACAACCTTTGTGACGCAACAGCGATGTTGCTGTGTGTGACATCCAGCAACAACCTGGCCCCTGCTGTGAGGTCACTGGTTGTTGCTGAATGTCCTGGACCATTTTTTAGTTGTTGCTCTCCCGCTGTGAAGCACACATCACTGTGTGTGACAGCGAGAGAGCAACAACTGAATGTGCAGGGAGCAGGGAGCCGGCGTCTGCGGACACTGGTAACCACGGTAAACATTGGGTAACCAAGAAGCCCTTTCCTTGGTTACTCGATATTTACCTTCGTTACCAGCGTCCGCCGCTCTCACGCTGCCAGTGCCGACTCCCTGCTCCCTGTGTGAAGCCCCGAGAACGCTGTGTCGGTGCATTACCTTCAGGGACTCCACTGGCTCAGTCTGGATCTTGTCACCGGTAGGAAGTCTTCTATTTGTCGTGACGCCACTCTCAGTATTGCGGTCAGTGGGGACCGCCACTGCAGGTTAAGGGATGCCTGGGGCTGATGGTGAGTGCAGTTAGTTGGAATTGCCTCCTGAGAGTGAGGCAAGCCCCAGGACCCTGTGTAGGTGCGTAGGACCACCAGGCGCAGAATAACTCCACACACGCAGAATGTCTTTCAGGGGTTTTACTCACTTCAGATGGCAGGGTGAGTAACCCGGGCGTAGCTGGGATGAACAAGGCTGGAACCAGGTATCCTTCAGGCTGACTGTTGATGGTGACTACCAACTCGCCTTCCTTAGCCCTTGGTGGTTTGGGGTAACCCCGACTTTTAGTCCCTATGGGGGTCACCCAGGGAAGTTGCTGAAGCCTCTCTCCCCTTCGTTTGCCGTTTGCTTGTCGCCTGGACCAGATCACTCCAGCTGCTTGCCTCCTGTGAACTATGGGCCCTAACTGTGGCTACGTGGCTGCGGCTTTTGGGTGTTGTGGTGTGGGCTTTGAGGGCCCCACACCGGCAGGTTTAGCAGGGAAAGGTGGATCTATCCCCGCTCCGGGATCTGCCGCCCGTTTGGGCCTGGTTCTCCCTAGCAGTCTCCTTACTTCCCACTCCGTGCTCTCTCTCTAGCTGAAGATGGGTTTCGGGTAGCACTCCTAGGTGACCGTTCTCCCCCGTCGGTAGCCACTGCGCGGACGCTGTCAGACTGCAACAGCCCTAGGGGTCTGCTCCTCTCTGAGCTCCCTGGACTCTGCACTGAGCCGGCTCACTGCTCCTCCTCTCCTGTTCTTGCCTACGCCACCTAGCAACCAGGCTCTCTTACCACACCCCTTGAGTGGAGATGGAGGCTTTTGGCCCCCTCCACTATTCCAGTGGAGGTGAAGGCTTTGCCCCCTCCTGGGATCCCCAGGGGTCCTCTCAAAGGTACATGTGTGAGACCTGATCACTATGCGCCTGTGTGGTCACACCTCGGTCAGCCTTCGGGATTACCTGTTTGTACTGTCCCCAGTATGGGTGCAGTACTCAGTGGTGCCTGACCAGGTCAGGGGCGCCACATTCCCCCTTAGTTATCACCAGCACGTCCTCGGGCTGCAAGACAACATTTTAAAATGCATAAAACGTTAAAACATGTAAAACATTTAAAAGCACCAGGTACTATACATCACCACCCTCCACCCACAAGTCCGTTAACCCACCCAAAACCCTTTCACGTTGGCCGCGCCTTCAGCCACTTCTGGCAGGATGTAGAGGCGGCTTTCATGGGCTGGTGGTTTTCAGGGCAGACCTGGCCTGGTGGAGCCGCGCCTTCAGCCTCTTCTGGCAGGATGTAGAGGCGGCCTCCACAGTTGGTGCTGACCAGGTACCCTCTTTGTGGTGGAGAGCCAGGCCCCATAAACAGGCATGCTCTCTGGTTGCAGGTAAGCCAAGGCCCTATATACGGACGTGCTCCCTGGTTGCAGACGAGCCAAGCCCCTAAACAGGCTGGCTCTGGTGGTGGTGCCTCTGGTGTAACTATTTACACTGCGAGAGTTTGTGGCTATAGCCAGTTCATAGCCTTAAGGTTCATTTCTCACATTAGTTTATGTGGGCACATTACTTAAACTTGAAAACGTTGCAAACTTCAAACTGGTCAAAACAGTAACTTGGTGTATTTTACTTTATGCAGACTCCTCCTTACCAGGGCTTGGGCCTGTAGGGCTGCGGCACCTGTTGCTTCCTTGACCTCTTTCATCATCCGTGGTGGTCTCACCAGTAGTTTCTTTCTCTGTTCTTTCTCTATCTCTGTCTTTCCTTTCTTCTTCCGTGTCTGTTTCTTTCTCTTTAGGACATGGTGTTACATCTAGTGCATACCAGCCTCTTTCTCCTTGATGCATTGTGAATTGCACTGTGTCTCCCATTCTTAGGTTTCTTCCAGGATGTCCTCTGGGCAAATGAGCTCTCACGTCCCTTCTATTGACAAAGATGCCTTCTTTCATACCAGGTGCTACTATGAAGCCGTATCCTGATTTTAGGCTGAAATCTTCCACTACTCCTCTACAAAGGGGTCCTCTGACCTGGGCTTTGGCTCTTCTCAGGAACCGTTTCTCCTGTAGGTCTCTGGCCGTTATTTCATCCTTCTGCTCTGGGGACTGCGGTGCAGGGAAAGACTGGGTTCTGCTACGGCGCCGTGTCTTGCGGGCTGGATTTTGCGGAGTACAGCTTACAAGCTCCCAGGTGAGGCTTTTAGGCAAATCTTCTTCAGCAGACGGTGTCAGGTCTTCTTCATCCCAGCGGGAATATGGCAACATCTCCGGCTCTGGGCATGGATCCACTGCTGATGGCTCCTGAGTCAGCTCCTCAGCTTCCTGGCCTCCCCTCCCCCTTAGTTCTTCTGAGCACTCCTTTGGTGGCAGTGCTGGGGATGGACTTTCTTCAGCAGGCCCAGGCAGGGGACTCTTTGGCGTGGTTGCTGCAGGGGTTGCCGGAATCCTCTTGGGGGTATGTGGAGGGAGCATGTACCGGTCCACCATCTCCTGTGGGAACTTGGCCTCCAGGTCAGCCTTCAGCTGCCAGTATGCGGGGTCCTCCCCCAGCGTGGGCTTCCTAGCAGGGACCTCCTTGGACTGGGGAGCGGTGTCTGCTCTGGCCTTGCAGGCCGGGGTAAATGGTGATGCAATCTTATCTTGGCGGGCCGCGCCTGACATGGCGGCGGCCTGGTCTTGGCGGGCCGCGCCTGGCATGGCGGCGGCCTGGATCGGCGTCGCTGTCGCGATGGGATCGGTGCAGGCTGGGCGTCGCTGCAGCGATCGGAGCTTGGCGGGCCGCGCCCTGCATGGCGGCGGCCTGGATCGGCGTCGCTGTCGCGATGGGATCGGTGCAGGCTGGGCTGGGCGTCGCTGCAGCGATCGAAGCTTGGCGGGCCGCACCTGGCGTGGCTGCGGCCTGGTTCAGCACCTCGCCTGCGGCGTGGATGAGCGTCGCTGCTGCGGTGGGGTCTTGGCGGGCCGGGCCTAGCAAGGCGGCGGCCTGGGTCAGCGTCACACCCGCGGCATGGATGAGGGTCGCGGTGGCAGCCGGTTCTTTGCGGGCCGAGCAGGGCATCGCTGCGGCGGCCTGGGCTTGGCGGGCCGCACCTGGAGTGGCTGCGGCCTGGCTCAGCGTCGCCGTGCCGGGCGCCTCTTCAGGGACCGCGGGCGTGGCAGCAGGGGTCGGGGCATCCGGGCTGGCAGGGGCAACACTGGACTCACCCATCGTTGGCAGCATCGGGGTCTGAGTCGTCACCGCCCGGTCTGGCACTCGGCGCGCGGCTCTCTCTTCATAGGCCTGAACCGCCGCGGTCAATCCCAGGAATTCCGCCCGTCCCTCTCTGATCAGCCTTCCGACCCTGGCCTCCAGTTGATCGCAGAACTCGGCGAGCTCCCGACACCACCAGGCAGCGGAGCCTGGCTCTGGGTCTCTGCATTAAGACGCCATTTTCTCTAACAACAAGCTGCTGGCTTCTTTTCCGTTCCGCCGTCTCTGGACGCTTCCGCTCTCTTCACAAGCGAGGTCAGAACTCTGCAGGGGATCTCTGGGTAGCCACACCTCTTCGTGGGCGGTAACTTCTCCCAGCGCGGGCTGCTGTTGTTTTTCAGCGCGCTTTTCATGGTGGCAATATGGCGGCGCTTCCAATTTTTCAAGCGGACCGCCCAGGCACATGGTCACCTGTCTGAACAGGTCTAGTCCTTATCCTGTTCGTGACGCCAGATGTGAAGCCCCGAGAACGCTGTGTCGGTGCATTACCTTCAGGGACTCCACTGGCTCAGTCTGGATCTTGTCACCGGTAGGAAGTCTTCTATTTGTCGTGACGCCACTCTCAGTATTGCGGTCAGTGGGGACCGCCACTGCAGGTTAAGGGATGCCTGGGGCTGATGGTGAGTGCAGTTAGTTGGAATTGCCTCCTGAAAGTGAGGCAAGCCCCAGGACCCTGTGTAGGTGCGTAGGACCACCAGGCGCAGAATAACTCCACACACGCAGAATGTCTTTCAGGGGTTTTACTCACTTCAGATGGCAGGGTGAGTAACCCGGGCGTAGCTAGGATGAACCAGGCTGGAACCAGGTATCCTTCAGGCTGACTGTTGATGGTGACTACCAACTCGCCTTCCTTAGCCCTTGGTGGTTTGGGGTAACCCCGACTTTTAGTCCCTATGGGGGTCACCCAGAGAAGTTGCTGAAGCCTCTCTCCCCTTCGTTTGCCGTTTGCTTGTCGCCTGGACCAGATCACTCCAGCTGCTTGCCTCCTGTGAACTATGGGCCCTAACTGTGGCTACGTGGCTGCGGCTTTTGGGTGTTGTGGTGTGGGCTTTGAGGGCCCCACACCGGCAGGTTTAGCAGGGAAAGGTGGATCTATCCCCGCTCCGGGATCTGCCGCCCGTTTGGGCCTGGTTCTCCCTAGCAGTCTCCTTACTTCCCACTCCGTGCTCTCTCTCTAGCTGAAGATGGGTTTCGGGTAGCACTCCTAGGTGACCGTTCTCCCCCGTCGGTAGCCACTGCGCGGACGCTGTCAGACTGCAACAGCCCTAGGGGTCTGCTCCTCTCTGAGCTCCCTGGACTCTGCACTGAGCCGGCTCACTGCTCCTCCTCTCCTGTTCTTGCCTACGCCACCTAGCAACCAGGCTCTCTTACCACACCCCTTGAGTGGAGATGGAGGCTTTTGGCCCCCTCCACTATTCCAGTGGAGGTGAAGGCTTTGCCCCCTCCTGGGATCCCCAGGGGTCCTCTCAAAGGTACATGTGTGAGACCTGATCACTATGCGCCTGTGTAGTCACACCTCGGTCAGCCTTCGGGATTACCTGTTTGTACTGTCCCCAGTATGGGTGCAGTACTCAGTGGTGCCTGACCAGGTCAGGGGCGCCACATTTGCACACATAGCCAGACTACACATCGGGTAATTAATTAATGTGTACTTTGGCTAGGAGTGCAGGGAGCCAGCGCTAAGCGGTGTGCGCTTTTAACCAAGGTAAATATCGGGTTGGTTACCCGATATTTACCTTAGTTACCAAGCGCAGCATCGCTTCCACGTGTCGTTGCTGGCTGGGGGCTGGACACTGGTTGCTGGTGAGATCACCAGCAACCCGTGTAGCGATGCTGCAGCGATCCCTGCCAGGTCAGGTTGCTGGTGGTCGCTTAGTGTGACGGTACCTTAAGAGTAAGAAACCAAACTAGAACCTCCATTTGCAGATGTTTTGGGATGTTGCTCCTCCTCAGTGCAAAGCAGGAGATCTGATTTAACTGTATGAGAAGCCTCTGACTGGTGTTCTAAGGGGCAACTTTTCTCCTTGTGGAGAGTGCCAAACCAGTGTACGGAGACTTTTAGGCCATGCAATGCTTCTCTAGGAATTTAAATATGCAAATTGTCTATTGTCAACATGTTAGGCTACGGGTTGAACTAGATGGAATTAGAGTCTCCCTTCAACCTTAAAAAACTGTGATACTTTTCAGAAGGAAGAGGACTTGATCTCTGGCACCATTTATTAGATGTAACAATCCTAAAAGTCAATATTGATTCTTTAATGAGCCTTGCCACATGACTTAGGATAAGAAACCAAAAAGTCCATTTGCAGACATGTTTTGGGTTCTAGCCTCTCCTCAGTGCAAAGCAAGAAATCTGATTTGGCTGTTTGAGAGGCCTCAGACTGGTGTTCTAAGGGGGCAACTTTTCTCCATATGAAGAGTGCCAAACTGGTTTAAGGAGACTTGTTGGCCATAGAATGCTCCTCTGGGAATGTAAATATGCAGATAGGCTGTCAATGAAGGAAGATGACTTGATCTTTGGCAACTTTTATTGGATGTTGCAATCCTAAAAGTCAATATTAACTTTTTAAGGAACCTTAAGATAAAAAAGCCAAACCAGAAAATAAGCTTTCACACACTTTCTAGACTACTAATCCAGAAAATGTGATAACTATATCACCCATGTCATGACAATAGCCAAATGACAAAGGTTATTAGTTATAATATGTCCCTAAATGCTCATTTTGGTCCTAGGAAAATAAAACAATATATAAATTATTACACATGTTTATTTATTAATTTTTATAAAAATCTCTTTATGGAAACCTAAGAAAAGTGGAGCCGCTAAACAGAGCCCATTTGTGCTCACAACCACTCATAAATGTGGATTTTCTTCCTATCTGGGATTAACCCTTAGGCCTCTTTCACACGTCCGTGAAAATCATGCACGTTTTTCACGGACATATCAAAGGTGTGTATTGCCCTCTGTGTGCCATGTTTATGGCACAAGTGTGTTCTCTGTGTGTCGTCCGTGATAATGCATGGAGAATGGAAACTTTCTGCTCACCTGTCCCTCGCGTTGCTGTCCGTGGTGCTGATCTTCGGTCTCCGGTCCTGCCGACTCCCCGCTGCTGCTGCTGCTTCCGACCCGCAGTGAAGTGAATATGCAATGAGCATAATGAGCAGGGGTCAGAAGCAAGTGACAGCAGCGGCAGAGACAGCAGCGCTGGAGACAGGTGAGACTAGAAATTCTTTTTATTCCACAGGCACGTGTGTTTTCTCCTGTGCGTGTCACACGGATTACATGGTCCGTGTGCAGTCTGTGTGACACCCATGATGCTGGAGAAAAACGGACATGTCTATGTGTGTAGCACATGGACACACGTATGCTCCACACGGACACCCGGTCCATGGCAAAACACGCACGTGAGCCCAGACCAATTGATTTTAATGAGTCTACATGTGCCCGTGTCTCCGGTACGCGAGGAATTGGCCCAAACACGTACCGGAGACACGGACATGTGAAGGAGGCCTTAAACAGGGTGAAAATACTTTGCTTGTTCAGCATGATCCTATCATAAACACTTAACACTGCGTTCGGTACGTGTCATATGGTATAAATAATCATTATCATATTATGAATGTTCCTTTATCACCTCTTGATCTACACCTATAATCACTGATTACATCTTCATAGCACAGCGGATAATGAAAAGTTATTCCATTTAGCTGCCTTATTGCCCTCGATGCGTAAAATGTAATAATGATGGCGATAAATATGTTTATTTCTTGAAATAATTACATTGAATCAATAGAATCCTAATGAAATTATTGTATTTTTGGTGGAAAGATGATTTGCTTCACGGAGGGTAACTTCTAGCTGGTATGTGTGTGCGTGGTTTTTTATATATCCCTTAATGTCATTGTGATTTCAATTATCACAGCACAATTCCAATAGTTTATGTTCATTGTTAGAGCTATTGAATTCTTGGTATTGTCTTGCAAGATATGTTTATGTATATTTAATATCATGTATTCAACTGTTTTTTGTCTTATACTTTACAGGAAATTGTTAAAGTGAATCTGTCACCAAATGTTTGCTCGCTCATCGGAGCGCCGCAGCATGATGAATGCGCAGAAACCCAGATTCCACTCATGTATCACTTATTTTCATAGTTGCTGCTGTTTTCATTGAAAACTGTTTTTTTTTTCTCTGAATGCTTAGATCTGTATAACCCCACCTACACATCGCTGTACACTGTGAGTCTGCAAAAAACTGCCAATCAGTGGAGGGGGCGTGGTTGGACTACCTGGCAGAAGTTTTGCTAGTCCTCTAGTGATAATCTCCAGCTAATAAAACAATGATTTTACAAAAAGTACAGCAAGCAGCCCAGTAAGTCACAGATTGCAGGAATCAGGCTCTTTGTCTATACATTATGCTGCTCTCAGATTAGGTGGCAACAATCTGGTGACCGATTCCTTTAAACAATAACAATTGATTAAGGCTAAATTCACATGATGGTATGGCATCCGATGTGAGTGATGTGCCAATGACCCTTGGCTCCTGTCATCCGAGTGCAGTTTGATGTTTCGCTCACACCCATAGACTTGTATGGGTGCAAGTGTCATGGCTCTCGCTGACAATCACAGCATGATGCGGTTTTTCTCTCATCCAGAATCTGTATGAAAAAAAGCTGACCATCTGCTCTCCCTCATTGAATAACTTTGGTCCCAATGCAATGTGAGATTTTAGCGCATTGCACTTGTCTGAGTCATACGCTCGTGTGAGTGTATGCTAATGGTGAGACTTTATCTGAACAGTAAAGCTTACATTGTGCCTGTATAAAGAAGTAGTTTTTCCCCTGGAAGGATTTCAGGATCTTTTGATGTTGCATCTAGAAATCTCCATATATTTAATTGTTTTATAGTTTCATAGTATAATGACCAATGGCAAGGCACAGAAGGTCAATTAGAAAAGGTTGGTTTTAGAAGCAGCTTTGTAAAGCCACCTGATTGTAAACCTGCACCCTGTTGGTTGGTTTAGAGAAGAGGTTCAGGCATGGCCATAAATACTACAAGTTGACTATTTGAGAAAAAAATGGCACAGAATTTCACACCTGTTGCTAATATTCAGATCCAAGCGAAGGGGGGTCAACAAGGTCACAATAGGTAAGTAGCAACATCAGAATGGCGAGCTGTTATGGTAAACCCATCGATACCATGCATTATATTGTCTGCCACTGCTGTAGGGTGAATGTCTAACCAGTAGTCAATTTTTGCCTTTGCAGGCACACAAACACTGATGGGAGCAAGATAGTGGGACAAACACCTATGTGGGATGATCTGGATGGGAAGTGTAGGAGGCATAACTTGCTGAGGGGGCAGCACTGAAGGGTTGCAGTTTTGAGCTCAGTAGAGAACGCAAAACCCCCTCATTCATATGTCTTTATGGCATCCAAAGTGTTTCCTGCTGTGTCAAGACAAAAGAAACTATAACACTTTTGGTCCTCATAAGGAGCCATAAAAGAATAAAAGTTATGCCCGCTTTACACGCTACAATATATCTTACGATGTGTCGGCGGGGGTCACGTCGTAAGTGACGCACATCTGGCATCGTAAGTTACATTGTAGTGTGTGACAGGTACGTGCGATTGCGATTGAACGTTAAAACGTTCATCGCATACACGTCGTTGAATTCTGACGAATTGCACGTCGGGTTGTTCAATGTTCCCGATGCAGCACACATCGCAGTGTGTGACACACCGGGAACATTGAACAGATCTTACCTGCGTCCCGCGGCTCCCGCCGGAAATGTGGAAGGAAAGAGGTGGGCGGGATGTTTACGTCCCGCTCATCTCTGCCCCTCCGCTTCTATTGGCTGGCTGCCGCGTGACGTCGATGTGACGCCGACGTCCCTCCCACTCCAGGAAGTGGATGTTTGGCGCCCACAGTGAGGTCGTATGGACGGGTAAGTATGTGTGACGGGGGGTTAATCGTTTGTGCGGCACGTTCAACAAATTGAACGTGCCACACATACGATGGGGGCGTTGCAAATCGCATATGATATCATATGCGAAATTGCAACGTGTAAAGCAGGCTTAAATAACATTTTTAATGCTACAAGTAGGATTATAAATATGAAGTTTTAATATGATAAATGGGATTTTTATTCTTTGGAAAAATCCTTTTATCCAGCGACCAATCGTTTTACTCCCCACCTGGACGTCATGAATAGAGATGAGCGGTTTCATAGGTTCAGAGGTTTGAGCAAACTAGCTGAGCCTCCCCTGGCTTGAGCTTGACCCGAACCCCAGAGAAAGTAACTGATTGGCAATTCGGGTCTCCTCCTACATACAGCCAACCATAAGCGGATCACTTCCGGGAGAGGGAGGGCAGGCTTTTTCAAAAATTTTTTGGGTTGCACACTATCTGTAACCGTGCTGTTGTTACTCCCAGTGCGAGCCGTTCAAACACTGCAAGCGGCTCACACTGGGCTGAGCAACAAGTGCTGCTTTCGTGAGTGAAGTTCGCACTTCAAGTATGTGAACTTTTTAATTTTTTAAGTTCTTGTTCAGTTCAAAAATCAAACCTCAGGTTTGCTCATCTCTAGTCATGGACAAAGACTAGGCCAAGGTTGGACAAACCCCATTTTGGAGAGATATAAAGTAAGTTCCAGAGTTCAGATCCACATGACATATTAATAGCAAATGCATTGTACGCGCAGGAAATATGTAAAATGGAAATATCTATCAATTGTATATTTCAACTTTGAGAAACTTAAATAAAAACTTACTAAATTAAAGGGAGTTTCTTTGACTGTTTCCAGCTGATCCATAAATACACAAAAGATACTCAATTTGCAAAACAATAAAAATCCTTAGTTTTACTTGAGACATAAACAGAGCAGAGCAGATCCAATAGTGAAAGCCAAACTATGTCCACGATCATAGGCAACATATTTTGCCAGCCAGGACAGAAGGTTTGTTTTTAATGCTCTAGAGCCAATTCCCCTTATTAGCAAATACAATTTAGTTTCTCATAGAGAGAAGACCAGTTTATTATCAGCATGTAGGAAAGTAGACCACCAACCAGACCTGGGCACATCTCTCTATTCCATATGCTCTTGACAATAACTAGTGATGGGCGAATAGTGACTATTCGTGTTTGGATAATGTTTACCAGATACCGGGAACTATTCCAGTATTTGTCATGATAAGAAAAATGCTCTGGTTCCCCACTGACTTGCATTAGGTATGTTATTTGTGATGAATACCGGAATAGTACTTTGGGATTCATTACGAATAATCCGAATCCAAATACTAACTGTATGGTATTAGTACAGGAGTTCCAAATTTAAAGTTAACAAAACCAAAAATTCCTAAAATCACAATTTTATTAGATACTCTTAAAAACTGTTATAGAACAGAAACTCACAAAACACTTCCCTTAAACTGTTACCACACAGTGAGAACGGGACTGACGGTAGGAGGTAGGTGACAGCACTGCCGGTCTGGACCAATAATAGGCCTCAATTGCCCTGCTACTGTCTCTAATAGACCACCCTACCTGGCTGCATTTTGTGAGTTTATGTCCTATGACAGTTTTTAAGAATATTGAATAAAATTGTGATTTTAGGAATTCTTGCTTTGAATAATCCAAACACAAATACTTACTATTCCCCCATCACTAATAATAATCTATTTATGGACTCCAAACAAAGAAAACATTTGTTAAGGTATAAATAGTAATGGTGCATCCCAAAAATTAATGCAAGTTTTTTTTGGTGGTGCAAATTGTCACCAAACATCCTTAAAGGGAACCTGTCAGGTCCCTTATACATTCTGACCTACAAGTAGGGTGATGTGTGGCCTAGAAACCCTTTCCTACCCATCTCTGTGTTGTAATATTGTGTAATATGAATGTATAAAAAAGTTTTATTACTTACATGTTCCCTATGTAAATTATCATTAGGTCTAGTCCCTTGGGTGTTGCAGCGCCCCATGGACATTTGCATGCTTTCCGTGGTATCATGCCCCTGTGGGCGTGATACCTTATATTTACATGAGCAACGTCACCGTCAGCTCTTTGTAATCCTGCTCGTGCGCTTGCCATTCCCGCAGCTTGTTATGTGGGTGCTTGCTTGTTGGCTTCAGATGCGCTCTGCACATGCTCGGAACCGTAGAAGTCCTCTGAGCATGCGCAGGGCATGTCTGAAGCCGACAAGCGAGCACCCGAATAACAAGACTGCGGGAATGGCAAGCACGCACGGGATCTCAAGAACTGACGGTGACGTTACTCATGTAAATACCATCGTACAATAGGGGGAAAGCATGCAAACGCCCACAGGGCGATGCGACGCCCAGGGGACTAGACCCTCTGATCATTTACATAGGGAATATGTAAGTAATAAAACTTTTTTATACATTCATATTACACAATATTACAGCACAGGGATGAGTAGGAAGAGGTTTCTAGACCACACATCACCCTGCTTGTAGGTCAGAACGCATATGGGACCTGACAGGTTCCCTTTAATTGGTGAAAATGATCAGTTCTCACTTTCAGCATGAAAAGTGTTTTTTTCAAGAGTAGCCCACTGTGAGCCTTGATATCAGCAGTGGGTGGTGGTGCTCAGGTTCTTACATTTATGCAGTTCTTTTCTTTGTGATTTTTTTGAATTTATTAAAAGTAAAAATACCTGTTTAGTTTTTTTTTGGTGTTTTGATGAGTTACTACATTTCAAGGATTAGTTAATATGACCATTAGTCCAAACCTGGATATTAGTAGCGTTGTCACGAATCAGCGTCATAAAATAATCCTACAGCGCTGTTGTTCATATCATTGAATGTGTTGCTGCGTTAACTACATTCTTCAGTTATTCCTACGTGGTTCATCATAATGTGCTGATGTTTATCTTTTTAGATGTGTGATGAGTGAAGCTGAAGATTATTCCATGCGTGAACATGTCATCAGCGCTCTCACTCAAGGTTGATGATGAACCGCATAACTCTCCACTAATTGGGGAACATGGAAATGTATCTTAGCATCTACCATAGAGAGAGCCATAATTAGTTAAGAAATTACTAATTATTTTCAGGTAAATTTATGTGCTGACACCAATTCAGCCATAAATTGGGAAACCCATAAGGCAGTTTAAGAGGTTATTTAATTGGCTGTAGCTTCTTGTAGGAAATGGAAACAGGACTCCTCTTATTCTAATTTATAGCCAAGACTGGAGCGCTTGGGATTTCTGAAAGAATTGAACCCATTATTAGACAAACTGCAAAAATTAGTCACAGAGCTCATCACTTTCTTGGTCAGCGAATAGAGCGGAAAATGTTCTTCATTAAGGAAGTCAAAGCTAATAAAAATACCCAACTAACTCAAACATGATCCAGGCTGGTTATTAAATGAAAACAATACAGGTTTTTTTAAAGAAACCTTAAGGTTTTGGGGTTTTATGGTAAAATTGAAAAACAAACCAAAAAACTGTTAATTTCTATTTAATTTAATATTCCCTCCAATTTAAGATATTACACACTGATTAGACGGCCAATGGCTTTATTATGTTCTTATTGTATTATTTTTTATATATATATATATATATATATATATATATATATATACACAGTACAGACCAAACGTTTGGACACACCTTCTCATCTCTAGAACAACTATTAGGAGGAGACTTTGTGCAGCAGGCCTTCATGGTAAAATAGCTGCTAGGAAACCACTGATAAGCACAGGCAACAAGCAGAAGAGACTTGTTTGGGCTAAAGAACACAAGGAATGGACATTAGACCAGTGGAAATCTGTGCTTTGGTCTGATGAGTCCAAATTTGAGATCTTTGGATCCAACCACTGTGTCTTTGTAGAAAAGGTGAACGGATGGACTCTACATGCCTGGTTCCCACCGTGAAGCATGGAGGAGGAGGTGTGATGGTGTGGGCGTGCTTTGCTGATGACACGGTTGGGGATTTATTCAAAATTGAAGGCATACTGAACCAGAATGGCTACCACAGCATCTTGCCGTGGCATGCTATTCCATCCGGTTTGTGTTTAGTTTGACCATCATTTATTTTGCAACTAGACAATGACCCCAAACATACCTCCAGGCTGTGTAAGGGCTATTTGACTAAGAAGGAGAGTGATGGGGTGCTACGCCAGATGACCTGGCCTCCACAGTCACCAGACCTGAACCCAATCGAGATGGTTTGGGGTGAGCTGGACCGCAGAGTGAAGGCAAAAGGGCCAACAAGTGCTAAGCATCTCTGGGAACTCCTTCAAGACTGTTGGAAGACCATTTAAGGTGACTACTTCTTGAAGCTCATCAAGAGAATGCCAAGAGTGTGCAAAGCAGCAATCAAAGCAAAAGGTGGCTACTTTGAAGAACCTAGAATATAAGACATATTTTCAGTTGTTTCACACTTTTTTAAGTATTTCATTCCAAATGTTTTCATTCAGTTTTGATGCCTTCAATGTGAATCTACAATTTTTAGAGTCATGAAAATAAAGAAAACTCTTTGAATGAGAAGGTGTGTTCAAACTTTTGGTCTGTACTGTATATAAATGTAATGTACAAATATATATGGGTAAAATAATGACATGTCATCAATTTTCATAGTAAATATATTTCTAAAGGTGCTATTGACATGAATTTTGTCACCAGATATCAATAACAACCCATCCAATCCACACAGGCAAAGAAATCAAACCATAGTTTTCCATAAATTTAGAGATATGCAATTATAAGAAATTACACAGGAAACAGTATTGAACATGCTTACTGACATTCATTTAATACTTCATTCAAAAGCCTTTCTTCATGAGGACAGCTTCAAGACGCCTTCTGTATAGAGAAGCAAGTCAAATGCATTGCTCAGGTGTGATTTTGATCCATTGTTCCACCCAAATACTCTTCAAATCCTGAAGATTCCGTGGGCCTCTTCTATAAACTGTGAGATTTAATTCCTTCCATTCATTTTCTATAGAATTCAGGTCAGGTGATCAGCTGTGCTAATCTAGCCTCCTTATTTTCTCTGAAACCAATTGAGAGTTTCCTTGGCTGTGTGTTTGGGATTATTGTCTTGCTGAAATGTCCAGCCTCATTTCATCTTTATCATCCAGGTAGATGGCAGCAGTAGATATTTTATCAAGAATGTCAATTCATCTTCCTTCAATTATTTGCAGTTTGCCAGTACCATATGCTTAAAAACAGCCCCACACCATGATGTTCCCACCTCAAAAATTCCCTGTTGATATGGTGTTTTGGGGTGATATGCAGTGCCTTTTGGCCTCCAAACAGTGTGTATTAAGACATCCAAAGAGTTCAAATTTAGTCTCATATGACTGGACTATATTTTCTAAGTATTTCACAGGCTTGTCTAAATGTTGTTGAGCAACAGAAATTTTGCTTTAAACCTAAAAGTTTCCCCTTCTACAGCTTGTGGGCTGCATTCTAGCAAGTTTCTTGTTGTTTTTTTGCCCCCTTTTAGACCAAATATAATACTTTATAAAGTTGTACCTTTTGGGATGCAAATCTTCTAAATCGTCCTTGGGGGCGGGCTCTCTGGTGTCTGTTACTGTCCCTCCTGCTGATTTACGCCGTCCCCCAATGAGATTATGGGCGGCGCTGATTGTCATCGCAAGTGCCCGCCCATAATCTAGTGCCCGCGTTTTCCCCTCTGCCTCCAGCGTTCTGCGCAAGCACTGGCCGTATCCAATGGTGTCCTGCTCCAATCTTCCCATCTATTTCCTGCTCCAGGGAAAGATGGGAAAGAGGGGACGTGCGGTCATCTTGCCAGCACTTGCGCAGAACGCTGGAGGCAGAGGGGAAAGCGCGGGCACTAGATTATGGGCGGGCACTTGCGATGACAATCAGCGCTGCCCATAATCTCGTGCCTGCGCAACACGTCACCAGCGTCACTACAGTGGCACTGCGCATGCGCCGGACCTGAGGCGCACTGGGCGGCGTCCTGAAGTATGAAATGGAGCGTTGGGGGATGGCGTAAATTGGCAGGAGGGACAGTAACAGACACCAGAGAGCCCGCCCCCATGGATAATTTAGAAGATTTGCATCCCAAAAGGTACAACTTTATAAAGTATTATATTTGGTCTAAAAGGGGGCAAAAAAACAACAGGAACCTTGCTAGAATGCAGCCCAGGAGCTGCAGAAGGTGAAACATTTAGGTTTAAAGCAAAATTTCTGATGACAGGTTCCCTTTAAATGCAATTGAACATGCTTTATATTCAGCAATAGTCATGTGTGGTGAGCGTGCATACAGACCATAGAGGTTGAATGCATTACTTATTGTTTTCTTTGAAACAATGGTTTGATCTCTAGCACCTTTAGAAATATATTTACTTAGAAAATTGATTACATGTTCAATACTTAAGGGCCATTTACACGCTGCGACATCACTAACGATATATCGTCGGGGTTACATCGTTAGTGACGCACATCCAGCGCCGTTAGTGACATCGCAGCGTGTGACAGGCAGGAGCGACCTTAAACGATCACAAAAGAGACAAAAATCGTTGGTATATGAGAGGTCGTTCATTTACCAAAAATCGTTGTCTCGTATATAGCGAGGTTGTTCCTCTTTCCTGCGGCATCACACATCGCTATGTGTGACACCGCAGGAGCGACGATCATCTCCTTACCTCTGTCCATCGGCAATGAGGAAGGAAGGAGGTGGGCAGCATGTTCCGGCCGTTCATCTCCGCCCCTCCTCTGTTATTGAACGGCTGTTTTGTGACGTCGCTGTGACGCCGAACGCCCCTCCCCCTTGAAGGAGAGATTGTTCGGTGGGCACAGCGACGTCGTAGAACAGGTATGTGCGTGTGACGCTGGCGTAGTGATAATGTTCGCTATGGCAGCGATCACCACATATCGCACCAACGACGGGGGTGGGTGCTAATGCTTGCGACATCGCTAGCAATCGCTAGCCATGTCACAGCGTGTAAAGCACCCTTTACTTCACCCGCTGTGTGTATGCGTGTGTGTGTGTGTGTGTGTGTGTATATATAGACAGATCGATAGATAGAGATAAGTATATATACTGTATATAGACACTTAACATATAGTGAACGTATTTAAAACTACCATGTAAACAGTGGTCAGGGATCATTCAACTGGTTTGATCAAAGACTATTTTGATATTTTGCGACATTTTGGACTATTGCACATTAACATCATCATGAAATATAGCAACAGGATTCCAATGGCTCCTGTGAAGATCTAGTGAACTCCATGCCAAAAAAAAGTTGAAAATAATGGTGACCACACAAAATATTTACATATGGGCACAATTTGGCCATTTTCACTTAGGGGTGTACTCATTTATACTGCTAGCAGTTTAGACATTAATGGCTGTGTGTTGAGTTATTTAGAGGGCACCAAATTTACACTATTATACAAGCTGTATACTGACTACTGTACATTATATCAAATTCTTATATCTTCAGTGTTGTCCCATGAAAAGATACAATAAAATGTTTGGGGTGTACTCACTATTATGATATACTGTACATATGTAAGTGTTTTTCTGTATTTTAGCAAACTTTAAAACCTCTTTAGGTTAAGAGACGAACCTTCATTTAAAAGGAACCTGTCAGGTCCGAAGTCCACCCAGAACCGCGAGCAGTTCTGGGTGCATATCTAGAATCTCTGCATAACTGTCCCAGCATTTTCTAACACATATAAATAGATCTTTAGAAAAACTATTGCTATAGAACATTTATGAGATTCTAATGAAATCTGTGACTAGTTGCAGGGGCATTAGTTGCCAGGCTAGTCGGCCCACTTAGCTTGTAATCATGCCTTTGTGGGTGTGATAACCTGTTTTACAAGGCACAGCATCATGGCAATGCAATACACAGCTTTTTGCTTGCTAGCATTGAGCTCCTTTGACGCCGGGTGTGACGCTGGCTGCCGAGCCGCTCGGGTCCGTGCTCATCATGGGTGGCTCGAGCTCCTCCCGGACCCGGGGGTCATGTCGCTCTGAAAGGGAGTTGGCGCTATGTGTTGGGACTTCAGTGGGGAAGGTTCACGGCTGAGGCCGTGGAGTTCAAAGATGTAAATATATGACGCCACCCACGGGTTGTGGTGAAAGTGGACACCACCGCTGCTGTTAACTAGGCTCCCGGGAACGGTGTTATGCAGCCTCGTGTTGACCCCTCAGTAGGCAGGGGGTGATGGTCCCAGGGCCCGGTGGTTGTGAGGTGCGTGCAAGATGGTGTGGTGCGGTGCGCGGCCCGAGGGCACTGTTGTACTCACTATGACAGATACACCGGAGTCTCTGGTAAACCAAAATGGATGGTGGTCGGTGCCCGCAGCCGGCTGCGCTTTGCCCCTTTCTCAGGTTGGTGGTTCCCGCCTTTCTCCTGCGCCTCTTTGCAGAACTTGACTGCCTATGCTTCAGCAACGGTAGTCCGCTCCCCGGCTTGATGTGTGTCAGGGAACCTGTTTGCCCGCAGGTGCTGGCCCGTGGGATCTCTCTGCCTGTGCAGTGGCTTTCTATCCCCCTCGGTGGGCTGTTGCTATCTTTCGGATCTTGGGACGGGAAAGGACCTAAGGTCCAGACCTCAATCAGTGAATTCGACGTGGTCCAGTGGCTTCTGGACCTCGTTCTGGGTCTGAGTACCCCTCCTGGTGCTCCGGTTTCCAGTTGGCTCCCCGGTTCGGTTCCGGTGGGTCACTACCCTGTCCCGGTCTCTTACGGTTCTACTAGCTGTCTTCCCGGCTCCTGCAGGCGGCAACCACCATTTGCCTCCTTGCCATGGTACAAGGGCTACGACCCCGGCACCGGTCAGTGTTGTTACTGCAGACCTGATGCCACAGGCCTTCTGCACTTGAACTCCACTCCACTTCACTGCTCAACTTGAACTAACTAACTAACTGTTTGTTTCCTGTCTCAGGCCCTCTGGACTCCTCGGTTGGCATGGCCAACCGCCTGGCTCCACCCCCTGGTGTGACCAATGAACACTGAGAGAGGTGACAAGGGTTTTGTAGGTTGGCTGCTGTCACCTTATTAGGGGCTGGTGTTTGTGCAGGGGGTCTACCTGTGACTACCTGGCTAGTCCAGGGTGTCACAGGTGTATGCACTCTAGCTTCAAAGACGCTCACTGCCCATGATCAGAAGTAATTTGGACTTTCGGCCATGTGCTCTACTCAGAAGCCAGGTGAATGTATTCCGGCTTCATAGAGGAGTAGTACGCATGACAGTAAGTGCATACAACTTCCAATCATGGGAAGCGAGCATCTTTGATTCCAGGGTGCATATACCTGGTGTCAAAGGAACTCAATGCTAATGGGTACAAAGCCTTGCCATGTCCATGGTAAAGCAGGTTATCACACCAAAATGGGTGTGATAACAATCTGAGTGGGCCAACTAGCCAGGGAACTAACGCCCCTGCGACTATGCGCTGGCTTCATGAGCATCTCATAAACGATCTTTAGAAATACTTTTTTTCTAAAAATCTATTTATGTATGCTACTATAGTCTGGGACGGTTAGGTCCCAAGTGCACCCAGAGTCACAAGCATTTCTTGGTACATATTTAAAATCCCTACCTAATGGGTTCCCTTTAAGAAGGTTATCCTATATGGACAATGTCTTAAGGAACTGAGTGAGTCTTAAGGAACTGGGGCTCAGGAGCCCCAATATTAATCTTCATCTAAAAGCAAAACTTCCCTTTCCACTTCAATCAGCTGGTAGAACAATGATTCCTGGATCACAGGTGCTCAGATAATGATGTCTTGAAATCCCCTTTCCATTTGCTGAAACAACAAAACTTATTATTATTCACGTCTACAAATATCTGAAAGGAAGTCACAGTGCAGAGGGAACCACGCTATTCTCATTAGCACAAGGAAGTACAAGAAGCAATGGGAGGAAACTAAAAGGAAGGAGAATCAGATTAGACATTAGGAAAAACTTTCTGACAGTGCCGATAGTCAGGGAGTGGAACAGGCGACCACGGGAGGTAGTGATCTCTCCATCAATGGAAATCTTCAAGCGGAAGCTGGATAAACATATAGCTGGGATGATTTAAGAAAACCTGCACTCGCAGGGGGTTGGACCTGATGGCTCTTGAGGTCCCTTCCAACTCTACCATTCTATGATTCTAAACTGCCAGGATCTTCAATAGAGAAAATATCTCACAATCAGGACAAGATAGCTTTTGTATTGTATTCACAAATTGACTCAATGGAAATCAATTACAACCTATTCTGGGACTAAATGTAGCATTACAAGGAAGCCATTTGGACTGTGCTAGTTTATAAAGTCCTAGATGGGTATATGGATATAAATGTCCTTGGCCATCAAAAACCAAAATTTGATGTACAATATGGAAAGGTTAAACCATAGAAATATACACAATATATGTCCTCTCCATCCTTACATTCATCTATATGCTCTTCAAATGCTCCTTTGTAATAACTGGTCATGCATGATCGCTGTGTGTTTACAGCTCAGCTATATCGCCCCTTGGTCAGCATGAACAGCTTTATGTGGATGTTCTACTTGTCATTTTACATGACTGGTGCTTATGTCCAGAGGCTCTCCAATTATTCGAGACTAAACCAAAATATATAGGACAGGGATCTAATAAGGCCTTGGACATGCCTCATTGACATGGATCGTCAAAAGCCATAAATTATCACATTTATGAATTAATATTATGTGCTCCATAAAATGACGATATATAGGAGCGCTTTGTATTGCATTAGTATGGCATAAATGCATATTATGGTAATACGAATTATTTTATACCTTTATTTGTTAAATAGACTCATTCTGCTATTTACTCACAAATAATGTTCAGGATTATTTTATTTCTTCACTAGATCTTTTGGTATTCGATAATACAAAAAAAAAAATAAAATTACCAGCTACATAAGATCTAAAAGACATAAAGGGACACTAATATCTGATAAAGTTGATGACACATGGTAACATGGCACGACAAACACGCCTATGGTAAATGTATTTAGATATCACAGTCATGCATCCGGCATAAAGTACAAGAATTACTTTTATCAAAGGGAGTGAGCATGTACTAAGAGGGTGAATATACAGTATATGGGGAAAGTATCCCATCCCACATCTATTGTCCCTTGTATAAAGTGCCTGGTGCAAAAAACAAATGGTCAGTTTGAAGGGAAAATAATTTCCCATACATACCAAATAAAGTGCTCAATGCTTCTTGAGAGTAGAAGGCATCAGGGTCCCACAGGAGACTCAGCTCTCTTGGATACTGCCCTGAAACAAATGTCTGTTTCTCAGTCTCTGGTTTTCAATGTCCAAGCTTGGCTGGTTGACCATGTTGATCAATCCTCTTCTGACGATGGTGTTCTGTCTTTGGGCTCCTCTGGCAAAGACATTTAGGGGTACTTTGCACACTACGACATCGCAGTTGCGATGTCGGTGGGGTCAAATTAAAAGTGACGCACTTCCGGCATTGCACGCGACATCGTAGTGTGTAAAGGTTCGATGATACGATTAACGAGCGCAAAAGCGTCGTAATCGTATCATCGCTGCAGCGTCGGTGTAATCCATAATTACGCTGACGCGACAGTCCGATGTTGTTCCTCGCTCCTGCGGCAGCACACATCGCTGTGTGTGAAGCCGCAGGAGCGAGGAACATCTCCTACCGGCGTCACTGTGGCTTCCGTAGAATATGAGGAAGGAAGGAGATGGGCGGGATGTTTACATCCCACTCATCTCCGCCCCTCCGCTCCGATTGGCCACCTGGCGTGTGACGTCGCTATGATGCCGCACGACCCTCCCCCTTAACAAGGAGGCGGGTCGCCGGCCAGAGCGACGGTCGCAGGACAGGTGAGTCCATGTGAAGCTGCCGTAGCGATAATGTTCGCTACGGCAGCTATCACAAGGATATCGCTGCTGCAACGGGGGCGGGGACTATCGCGTTCGGCATCGCAGCATCGGCCTGCGATGTCGCAGCGTGCAAAGTACCCCTTAGTCTTTGGGTTCATCAAGTGACGGTATGCGGTGTTCGGTTTCCTCTGGCACTGGCATGCAGGCTTCAGGTTCCTCTGGAGTCAGTGCACTTCCAGATGATTCTCTTGCAGATGACATGGGCTGCTCTACTGCATGCAATTCTATTTTCTGATGTTTTTGCTGCTTCTGGCCCAGCCATTTGTGTTTGGCAACTGCGCCATAATAGTCACCTACCTTGGTGTCTCCTTCTAACTCTTCCCTCTAGGGAACACACTCCTGACACATTAATTCATGGTGACCTTGATAGTCTGGCAGATGGTGATGTTGGTGCACAAATTCCATGGGGCACTGAATCTGAGTATCTTCTCCTGGCTGTCCTCTTACACTGTATCCATAGAGAATAGTTTATTTTGAAAAATCTGATAAATACCAAATTAATTTTATGTTAAGGTTATTCCAGATGCAACAATAGGAGATGTCTAGTTTTTCTATTCTTCTAATTTATTTTCCATAGTAAAACACTGTGTAAATGGAAAAAGAAAAAATATTATAAATTCTACTACTGCTAGAGCTGAGCCCAGAATTGATCTTGCTGATTAATTAAGACTGGCATTGAGTATATCTGTCACATGGTGGTGGCAGAATCTGTTCAGACTACAGATTCTGACACTCTGCCTGAAAACTTCTCTGATATCTGTCATCAACACTTGCAGACTCCATCATTGACCAACAGTAGTTCATAGACAGGCTAGTGTGACGGGGGTGTACAACAGAGCAAAGGATGGACGAGGCCGAGGGACGATCCAACAGGTTTATTAACAGGAATGCAAGAACAGCACACGATAAGTCCACGTAAAACAGATTCGGGGGCCCTTCCCGACAATCCTCGGACCGGATTACAAAGCAATCGTCCTTACAGTAGTCCAAAGAGTTCCACACAATCCCACGGGCCGCCACACAGGCCTAGCTCCGTCCGTGTCCACAGCCACACAGGCTGGAGCTCCTGCTCCCTTCAAGTTTCAGCTCACTCTGCCTGAATCTCCCAGGTAAGCAGAGTTTACACTAGTTGGACTCTAGGCCCACCTCCCCCTACTCCCAGGGATGGAAGTGCCTCAAGAGGATATAACCTTGCATTTTAGGGGGGTGATTACCTACAACAATAGAAATGTACACAGAAGTAGTTCAAATAAGACAATGAACCCAGCTTGAAATAGGAATCTGTACAGCATATACAGTGAGAGGGTAAATTACATCTTCACAATCCCTCCCCCTCCCAACTTGTGTACGTACTAGGGACCTCTACAGGTCACTGGTTAAGTACACACAGGCAGAGCGTTACTTACATGTGGCTTCATGCAGCCACGAATTGGCATCGTAGCTCTCCCACATCATTGCCCAGGAGAACAGCTGCAGGCAGACCACCCATCACCCCAACCACACATCGCCTGACCCCAAAACCAAAGCTCAGATCCACAGTGGCTGTGGGAATAGTCCTCCATTGTCCACCAGCCAGTTCAATGACAATCCCAGGTCCTCTATGGATTGCCTCAGGCCGAACCACTCGGGGATCAGCCAGTGTGAGGAAAGCACCCGAGTCACAAAATCCAACAAGTCTCTGTCCATCCAGCACAACCTCCTGCAAGTGCTTACCTCGATGAGCAGAAGTCGTCATAACTGCAGGTCGCACCCCGTAAACTCCTGGTGGTGCAACATGGGCTGAGTCACTAGGCCAGTCCTCACATAGCGGTGCCACATCTTCCTCCATGGCGCTGGGCTGTAAATAATTAACAATCCGATTGGGCGCAGGATCAGTCCTCATTTGAACAGCTGGGCAGGAGACTTGCCGATGCCCTGGCTGTCCACATTGATAGCATCTGAGCTGGGTCTCCCTCCATCCAAGGCGTCCTCTTGGGTAAGGGGTAGGGGAACTTGGAGGCCGGCTCCCACCTGAAGGTGCTGTAGGGGTTGGAGGATGATTCCTCCATGGCCTGGCTGGGCATGAGGCCTGCAAATGCCCGGGATGCCTACAAACATAACACCTGCGCTCTGTTACTTCCTCTCCCCGGCGTATTCCAGAAAGTGCAGTAGAAGCAACTGGAGGCACATTAACACGGGTATCAACATGTGGTGGCTTAGAGGAACGGGGAACAATGGGGACAGAATAACTGGGGGCATCCGGTGTTGTGGAGCTGTTAGGCGTCTCTCCATCCTCCAACAGAACCCTCCACTGAGGCTTGATGGTGAGCACCTCATCAGCTAGAGCAGCAGCTTCCTCCACTGTCGCTGGTTTTCTCTCACGCACCCATTCCCGGATCTCAGCGGGGCACTTGAAGTAAAACTGCTCTTTTAGGAGGACCTGGAGGACGGTCTCCAAGGTTAAGGCCTCCTCTGCCTCCAACCAACGATGCCACAGATGTTTGAGTTTGTGGGCATACATCTTGAAGGACACTTCCTCATCACATGCTAGAGTACGGAACTGAGTCCTGTAAGTGTCTGGCGTTACAGCATAATGTTCTAGAATAGTCTGTTTAATATCCGCATACTCACAGTTCCACCGATGGTCCATAGCTCTATAGGCTGCAGCAGCTCCACCCTCTAAGAGCCCAACCAGATGCCGGACGCGCTCCCTTTCTGGGACTTCCATTAATCAACACTGATGCTCAAAGTCCTGGAAGAAGCCCTCAATGTCACCAGCAGCCTCATTAAACTGCTTGAAGTCTTTGCGGGACACTCTGGGAAGTTCCCTCATGATGGGTGCTGGGGTTACAGTCTGTCTGGAACCTCTCGCGGCTTCCACAGCGAGCTGCTTATCCAGCAATGCCATCTCCTCCATCCTGCGCTCCTTCTCTTCAGCTCCACGCATGGCCTCCCTCTTATCTTCTATGGTGGCCTCATCTCCAAGCAGTGCCATCTTTTCCTTGTACCACACAACCCATTGACTTTTTTGGGTATTCACCTCCGGCTCCCGTCTTTGCTCCCCTTGCTGTGGAAATTGTTCCTCGGTGCCATCTTGCAGGCAAGCGTGTTCCAATGCCTCAATTAGTTGCTCCTTAGAGAGTCCTTTGTAGCCGACACCTAATTCACGGGCCTTTGTTTGTAGACTCGCCACAGTCCAGTTCCTGTATCCTGAGGTTCTGGTTTCAGACGTCGATTGGCTGTTGTCCTCCATTTCTTCTGCTCTGATCCCGCCGCTGCCAACCAGTTTGTGACGGGGGTGTACAACAGAGCAAAGGATGGACGAGGCCGAGGGACGATCCAACAGGTTTATTAACAGGAATGCAAGAACAGCACACGATAAGTCCACGTAAAACAGATTCGGGGGCCCTTCCCGACAATCCTCGGACCGGATTACAAAGCAATCGTCCTTACAGTAGTCCAAAGAGTTCCACACAATCCCACGGGCCGCCACACAGGCCTAGCTCCGTCCGTGTCCACAGCCACACAGGCTGGAGCTCCTGCTCCCTTCAAGTTTCAGCTCACTCTGCCTGAATCTCCCAGGTAAGCAGAGTTTACACTAGTTGGACTCTAGGCCCACCTCCCCCTACTCCCAGGGATGGAAGTGCCTCAAGAGGATATAACCTTGCATTTTAGGGGGGTGATTACCTACAACAATAGAAATGTACACAGAAGTAGTTCAAATAAGACAATGAACCCAGCTTGAAATAGGAATCTGTACAGCATATACAGTGAGAGGGTAAATTACATCTTCACAGCTAGCAAGAGTTAATCTTTCCTGGTCTGCTTGTGAGTTGCTTTTGATGAAATGTTGTGGGAGAGCCAATCACATCTGCTCCCCTCTTATATATGCTGGCTAGATCCTTCTTTCTATGCCATCTATAGTGTATCTAAGCTGGTCTGGTGAGGTGTTGTGAGCCAGACTAAATGGTGAATGTAGTACTTGTTGCTGTGTGCGGTTCTGGAGTTAACCCATATTGTCTTTTTATTGCTACCTTCCTGCTCTTGCTTTTCTTCTGAGTATTTAATTGTTTTTTCTATGAGTTTGCAGTGTGTGAGAGTTTTGGTTTTCCTTTTCTGTCTTTATCTGTGTTTCCATCTCACTCTTGCCCCTTCCTTCCCTAGTGGGAGGGGAGAATCAGATTAGTTTTGATCTGGAGCACAGCCAGGCATGGGAATCATTGCTGAGAGTAGTAGAGAATGGGTTAGTTTAACACCGCGCCAATTACCACTGGTAAAGATAAGATCAATGTCGCTTTATTTCATGCTTAAGTCAGGTCTACGCATTTCAGGAGCCTCTGCTCCCTTCTTCAGGACAAAACAGGCACAAGAAACATCAAATCTACAGACAAAGAAACCAACTGGACATATATACCATTGGTGTGACGTCATAGGTCCACCTCCTTTACAGAAAAAAACGTCGGGAATTCTATACATTCAATATATAATAAATATATACTATGAACATATATAATAATTTATATTAGAAGATAAAAACAGCAACATTAAAGGACCTTGTAGCTAAAAAGGTCCTTTAATGTTGCTGTTTTTATCTTGTAATATAAATTATTATATATGTTCATAGTATATATTTATTCCTTTTGCCAGGTCTTATATATTTATTATTTTTTTTATATTTTTCTATTGCAAGTCCGAAATGTTGTTGTCTGTTATATTTATGATTCCCCTTGTTTCGGGGAATGTCGATGTCCTTTCTTCTGTAGTGCTCGGTGCACTATAGAATGGCTCTCTCCTCTGTTCACGCACACATAATATTTTTTTCCCACGCTTATGAACTTTCCTGACCTGTGGGAGCTCTTACTTCACATCTTTTACTACGCATGCGTAGGGAAGTTTTTTTCCCACGCTATTGAACCTTGGTAACCTTATCTCGGATGACTCATTGAATATCTACAGTCAGGGCCAGAAATATTTGGACAGTGACACAAGTTTTGTTATTTTAGCTGTTTACAAAAACATGTTCAGAAATACAATTATATATATAATATGGGCTGAAAGTGCACACTCCCAGCTGCAATATGAGAGTTTTCACATCCAAATCGGAGAAAGGGTTTAGGAATCATAGCTCTGTAATGCATAGCCTCCTCTTTTTCAAGGGACCAAAAGTAATTGGACAAGGGACTCTAAGGGCTGCAATTAACTCTGAAGGCGTCTCCCTCGTTAACCTGTAATCAATGAAGTAGTTAAAAGGTCTGGGGTTGATTACAGGTGTGTGGTTTTGCATTTGGAAGCTGTTGCTGTGACCAGACAACATGCGGTCTAAGGAACTCTCAATTGAGGTGAAGCAGAACATCCTGAGGCTGAAAAAAAAAGAAAAAATCCATCAGAGAGATAGCAGACATGCTTGGAGTAGCAAAATCAACAGTCGGGTACATTCTGAGAAAAAAGGAATTGACTGGTGAGCTTGGGAACTCAAAAAGGCCTGGGCGTCCACGGATGACAACAGTGGTGGATGATCGCCGCATACTTTCGTTGGTGAAGAAGAACCCGTTCACAACATCAACTGAAGTCCAGAACACTCTCAGTGAAGTAGGTGTATCTGTCTCTAAGTCAACAGTAAAGAGAAGACTCCATGAAAGTAAATACAAAGGGTTCACATCTAGATGCAAACCATTCATCAATTCCAAAAATAGACAGGCCAGAGTTAAATTTGCTGAAAAACACCTCATGAAGCCAGCTCAGTTCTGAAAAAGTATTCTATGGACAGATGAGACAAAGATCAACCTGTACCAGAATGATGGGAAGAAAAAAGTTTGGAGAAGAAAGGGAACGGCACATGATCCAAGGCACACCACATCCTCTGTAAAACATGGTGTAGGCAACGTGATGGCATGGGCATGCATGACTTTCAATGGCACTGGGTCACTTGTGTTTATTGATGACATAACAGCAGACAAGAGTAGCCGGATGAATTCTGAAGTGTACCGGGATATACTTTCAGCCCAGATTCAGCCAAATGCCGCAAAGTTGATCGGACGGCGCTTCATAGTACAGATGGACAATGACCCCAAGCATACAGCCAAAGCTACCCAGGAGTTCATGAGTGCAAAAAAGTGGAACATTCTGCAATGGCCAAGTCAATCACCAGATCTTAACCCAATTGAGCATGCATTTCACTTGCTCAAATCCAGACTTAAGACGGAAAAACCCACAAACAAGCAAGACCTGAAGGCTGCGGCTGTAAAGGCCTGGCAAAGCATTAAGAAGGAGGAAACCCAGCGTTTGGTGATGTCCATGGGTTCTAGACTTATGGCAGTGATTGCCTCCAAAGGATTCGCAACAAAATATTGAAAATAAAAATATTTTGTTTGGGTTTGGTTTATTTGTCCAATTACTTTTGACCTCCTAAAATGTGGAGTGTTTGTAAAGAAATGTGTACAATTCCTACAATTTCTATCAGATATTTTTGTTCAAACCTTCAAATTAAACGTTACAATCTGCACTTGAATTCTGTTGTAGAGGTTTCATTTCAAATCCAATGTGGTGGCATGCAGAGCCCAACTCGCGAAAATTGTGTCACTGTCCAAATATTTCTGGACCTAACTGTATATTCTGAAATGTAGCGTCCTGTGTAAATACTCCCCTTGAAAGATTAAAACACATAGTCTTCTTTCTATACGATCAAAATTCTACATTTATTACCACACACTGATATGATAATGTGATTTTTATGCTTTGTTCATTGCCTGTTGGTGGTTTGAGGAGACAGGACGCACGCCAGATGCGTGTGTTCTGGACCTTGCAAACTACTGTTCACCGTAGTTCTATCAGTTTAATTCCTAGTCGGTCTTTATTTATTAGACCGTCAAGGTCTTATGATTATATATATATATATATATATATAAATATATATATATATATATATATATACAGTGCCTACAAGTAGTATTCAACCCCCTGCAGATTTAGCAGGTTTACACATTCGGAATTAACTTGGCATTATGACATTTGGACTGTAGATCAGCCTGGAAGTGTGAAATGCACTGCAGCAAAAAAGAATGTTATTTCTTTTTTTTTTTTTTTTTTTTTTTTTTTAAATTGTGAAAAGTTTATTCAGAGGGTCATTTATTATTCAACCCCTCAAACCACCAGAATTCTGTTTGGTTCCCCTAAAGTATTAAGAAGTATTTCAGGTACAAAGAACAATGAGCTTCACATGTTTGAATTAATTATCTCTTTTTCCAGCCTTTTCTGACTAATTAAGACCCTCCCCAAACTTGTGAACAGCACTCATACGTGGTCAACATGGGAAAGACAAAGGAGCATTCCAAGGCCATCAGAGACAAGATCGTGGAGGGTCACAAGGCTGGCAAGGGGTACAAAACCCTTTCCAAGGAGTTGGGCCTACCTGTCTCCACTGTTGGGAGCATCATCCGGAAGTGGAAGGCTTATGGAACTACTGTTAGCCTTCCACGGCCTGGACAGCCTTTGAAAGTTTCTACCCGTGCCGAGGCCAGGGTTGTCGAAGAGTCAAGGCTAACCCAAGGACAACAAGGAAGATCCGGGAAGATCTCATGGCAGTGGGGACATTGGTTTCAGTCAATACCATAAGTAACGTACTCCACTGCATTGGTCTCCGTTCCAGACGAGCCCGTAAGGTACCTTTACTTTCAAAGCGTCATGTCAAGGCTTGTCTACAGTTTGCTCATGATCACTTGGAGGACTCTGAGACAGACTGGTTCAAGGTTCTCTGGTCTGATGAGACCAAGATCGAGATCTTTGGTGCCAACCACACACGTGACGTTTGGAGACTGGATGGCACTGCATACGACCCCAAGAATACCATCCCTACAGTCAAGCATGGTGGTGGCAACATCATGCTGTGGGGCTGTTTCTCAGCCAAGGGGCCTGGCCATCTGGTCCGCATCCATGGGAAGATGGATAGCACGGCCTACCTAGAGATTTTGGCCAAGAACCTCCGCTCCTCCATCAATGATTTTAAGATGGGTCGTCATTTCATCTTCCAACAAGACAACGACCCAAAGCACACAGCCAAGAAAACCAAGGGCTGGTTCAAGAGGGAAAAAAATCAAGGTGTTGCAGTGGCCTAGTCAGTCTCCTGACCTTAACCCAATTGAAAACTTGTGGAAGGAGCTCAAGATTAAAGTCCACATGAGACACCCAAAGAACCTAGATAACTTGGAGAAGATCTGCATGGAGGAGTGGGCCAAGATAACTCCAGAGACCTGTGCCGGCCTGATCAGGTCTTATTAAAGATGATTATTAGCTGTAATTGCAAACAAGGGTTATTCCACAAAATATTAAACCTAGGGGTTGAATATTAATTGACCCACACTTTTATGTTGAAAATTTATTAAAATTTAACTGAGCAACATAACTTGTTGGTTTGTAAGATTTATGCATCTGTTAATAAATCCTGCTCTTGTTTGAAGTTTGCAGGCTCTAACTTATTTGCATCTTATCAAACCTGCTAAATCTGCAGGGGGTTGAATACTACTTGTAGGCACTGTATATATATATATATATATATATATATATATATATATATATATATATATATATATATAAAAATATATTTATTTATATATATTTATGCACGTATTTCCGATCACGTCCATATTTATGGAATTTTGTTCTTTACAATTCCTTTCCTTTCTATGATTGTATCTTCTATGGAGCTCATGCTCCTTGTCTTTCTCTGTCACCGAATGCGCAGTAATGTTTTTCTCACGCTTCTGAACTTGATTGACCCTACACAGCACTCTGGCTCCTTGTCTTTCCATCACCGCATGCGCAGTACTATTTCTTCCCACGATCTTGTACTCTAATGACCCCATTTTTTTCTTCTCGTTGTTCTAAATACACACAGTAGTGAGCTTCTTTTCTCCATACTAATGATACATACTTATTCTCCTTTCCGCACTATAGGTGTGATGGGGCTTTATTTGATGCATTTTTCTTTTCCTTGTTCACATCTGCACATACTGCTGGTTCAGTGGTCAAAACACCTAAGATACAAACACCTCTGTAAAATCCTACTTTTGTTGTGAGTTCGATGCTGACTTTACCACTATTCACTACATGTTTATAACCTCTCTCGTATTTTTATTTTTTTCTGTCACGGGAAAAAAAAAAAAAACACACTGCACACTTTTCTTCATTATTAATTTTATTATACTCCATTTTTCACCTTGTCTTCAGAGGTATATTCTTACTGAATACTGTCTTGTTTTGTACTGAATTCACGACATTACGTCATATATTGAATGTATAGAATTCCCGCCGTTTTTTTCTGTAAAGGAGGTGGACCTATGACGTCACACCACTGGTATATATGTCCAGTTGGCTTCTTTGTCTGTAGATTTGATGTTTCTTGTGCCTGTTTTGTCCTGAAGAAGGGAGCAGAGGCTCCTGAAACACGTAGACCTGACTTAAGCATGAAATAAAGCGACATTGATCTTATCATCTTTACCAGTGGTCATTGGCGCGGTGTTAAACTAACCCATTCTCTACTACTCTCTCAAATCAGCCTGTGGGTTGCTGCTGCCGTGGCCTATTTTTCATGCCTGTACAGTAGTTGTGACTTTCACAACTTGACTTGGTGAGTGACCTCATTTGTGTTCACCCTGTGTGTATTGGGTAAGACCCTATTGCGCTTTCTCTCCACAGCTCCATCAATTACTAGGCAATTACTAGGCATGGGACTAGGCATTTCCACCATTAGGGGTAACCCTGATGTTAGAGATAGCCTAGGGACCTCTATTGAGAGGGACTGCATAGGAACCCCTGTCCCTCACCTTCCTACAGTCACATTGTGACAATATCAGGTTTAATAAAGAGCTCCCTGGCGGATGCCACTTAATGAATTTGATGCATACTCTTTGTGGCACCCATTTCTATGCAAGTTAGAGACTGGAATAGCATTTGTAGAGTATGAATCTCCAGCCTTTGGTCCAGTGTTGCCCTTCCCTGTTCTGCATCAGCGCCTCTCCAGATCCACTAATTTCAGAAGAGCGCTATCAAATTGGCAAGAAAACATCAAAAGTTCCAACATTTTTGTGCAACCTCCCAAAAATTGCAACTTTTCAAGCTTTGACAATAGTTTCTTTATGTTAAGGCTTTGCTGAATCAGCTCCTGAGTTTGTTCACAATTTTAAGGCTCTTATTATTTCATAAGAAAAATAACATTGGCCCCAAATATAAATAGAGCCCTCTAAGCACCTTACCATAAGACGGTTTTCCTGCCCTGTCTTCCAGATAAATCTATATTGGTATACTGAGTGTTCCTAAAGTTCACAGGCATTTTAGAATCTGAGCCTTTAAATACAATATTGCATTTTGATCAATCCAGTAGCGCAGAAAGGACAGCACTATCCACCATGTAGCCAGAAAGTCTTTTATTTCCAAAAAGTGTGCAGGTTAAAACTTGCGTGAGACAAGCCGGGTGCAGCCCTCTATGGACGACGACCGTTTCGCTCCTGAATATGCTTCTACTGGTCCAGCGTATTCAGGCGCGAAACGGCTGTTGTCCATAGAGGGCCTGCACCTGGCTCGTCTCTTGCAAGTTTTAACCTGAACACTTTTTTGGAAATAAAACACTTTCTGGCTACGTGGTGGATAGTGCCGTCCTTTCTGCTCTACTGGATTGATCATCGGATATTCTATTTACTCAAGACCCCCCTGTCAGTTTTCACATAAAGGACTTGGGCTGACCTTCTCCTCTGCAGCATCTGTAAAGGTATTGCTAGGTGGTGCAAGACCTTTTTTCTCTTGTTTATTGACAATATTGCACTTTGTGTGCCTAGCTTTGCATTACTCTATTCGCGTACACAATTTGGGATGTTACCGCTGTTTGTTCTGTGGTACAAGAAATAGCCTTAGACATACTCTGCGTTATTTTAGCAGGTTATTATTGTCTCTAAAAGGTTTTGTGATTTCAATTGGTAAAATAGAGTAAATATTTTCTGTAGATAATTCCTATGAGCTAAAATTGCTCTTTGGTTGTTATGTTATTGAAAGAGTAAGGGGTTGACTATTGTCTGCTACTCTATACATAATTACAGCTAAGGGATTCAATAGCCCAGACTGGATTTCCCATCAGATAATGTTCTGTAGACTCGTGCCAAGAAAAGGCAGGAATTACGAGCTCCAGGACACCGGGAGCTTCAGCTTAGAGAGTAAACATTGTGCAGTGATATATTCCAGTGTTTTTATGATCTGTTCAGATATTAATTTTATCTTCAGGAACAATAGATATAAAAGAAGTCTTCCTGAAATCTGTATGAGACCCGTGCCAGCGTTACTGCCATTTCTCATAAATAAGAGTGGTGACATCTGAGATGGTCGTCTGCTCTGTGAAGACTAAGTTATGAGAAACTCTGAGAAATGCCATAAAAAATAATATTTGAAAAATTGTATATAATATTGAGTTTTTCCACCTTATCGCCTATTGTTTATCTAGTTTATATTGCGATCTTAGAGTGAATATTTCCCCTTGAAAACTACAAATGTGTCCACCTATACCATTATAGAAAGTCAACACATCTTCTTAATATGCGAGAAAAACTGTTTGCAAGTCACATCCCAACTACTACATTACTCATCTTGAGATACGTTAAGCCAAGAAAAAGTAATGAAATAACTATCCTTACCTTGGTTTTTAACTAGGGATAATCGAATACCTCAAATATTCGGCTTCGCGAATATTTGCCGAATAGGTCGCCGCTATTCAACTTTTCAAGAATACTCGATGCGCAATGTAAGTCTATGGGAAAATCGAATAACAACTATTCGGAACTATTCGGGCTTCCCATAGACTTACATTGCGCATCAAATATTCGCATAGCGGCGACCTATTCGTCGGATATTCACGAAGCCGAATATTTGAGGTATTCGATCATCTCTATTTTTAACCCCTTAAGACAATTTTTGTTTTTGAGGTTATCTTTTTTTTTTCTGCAGGGAGGTAGAAACCGTGAAGAAAAATCCAGCAATCGGTATCTTCCTAAAAACATCCTCTTTATTCCATTAGAACTTTAAAAGATATTGAGTCATCTCAGGAAAAAAAAAACGTTTTCCACAAGCAAGTGGTTTTAAAAACAAAAGCGTTTCGGATGGGAGTCCTTATTTATTGTACATTGCAAACCAAAACATTGCCGCTTCTTTTATTCATATCCTGTTGAGCATGAAACTAACCAGCTAACAGACCTAAAATTTACAAATATATAAATAATTTTGTTATAAAGTTAAGTATAATGATATGTCAGATCATGTGTTATGTTTTATCCGGTTGGGAATCTGGATTCTAATACAGATATCCACCAAGCTTCTCTATTTAATAGGAACCTAATATGGTCCCCTCCCCTAACAGACATATTAAATAGGGATGATCGAATACCTCAAATTCGGCTTTGCAAATATCTGACGAATAGGTCGCCGCTATGTGAATATTCGATGCGCAATGTAAGTCTATGGGAAGCCCGAATAGTTCTAAATAGTTGTTATTCGGGTTTCCCATAGACGTACATTGTGCATTAAATATTCGCGAATAGTCGCATAGCGGTGACCTATTCAGCAAAAATTTGCGAAGCCTAGTAGTTGAGGTATTCAATCATCCCTAATATTAACCTTTTTTATTCCTTGTAACCTGCAAGATGTTAAACTGTCTTCATGATTCTCAATAAAATGTTTTGAAGTTGCAGAACATTTGTTTATTAATTTATTTTCAGCATCCAACAAATGTCGGTGGATCCTCTTTTTTAGTGCACTCGACGTGCACCCCACATACTGCAAGGAGAATGAGTTACAATTGATATAGTTTTTTTATATTACATATTTTTCCATCCACTGTTGATGTAAATTGCTTTGCAGGGTGCACTAAAAAAGAGGATTCGCCACTGCACAGCCACACATCTCTAGTTTGCCTAGGAAGAAAGTCTATCACTATAAAACACACTGTTGTAAAGTGATAGACTGTACTGCTTATGCA